>NC_081564.1:21283775-21287765 GCF_022355385.1 Mustela nigripes
TATGCAGCCATCAAAAGAAATGAAATCTTGCCATTTGCGACAAAGTGGATGGAACTAGAGGGTATCACGCTTAGCGAAATAAGCCAAGCAGAGAAAGACAACTATCATATGATCTCCCTGATATGAGGAAGTGGTGATGCAACATGGAGGGTTAAGGGGATAGGAGAAGAATAAATGAAACAAGATGGGATTGGGAGGGAGACAAACCATAAGTGACTCTTAATCTCACAAAACAAACAGGGTTGCTGGGGCGAGTGGGGTTAGAAGGGCGGTGGGGTTATGGACATTGGGGAGGGTATGTGCTTTGGTGAATGCTGTGAAGTGTGTAAACATGGAGATTCACAGACCTGTACCCCTGGGGATAAAAATGTATGTTTATAAAAAATTTTAAAAAAAATTATGAACTTTATAAAATAATACAGCCACCTGGGTGACTCGATCGGTTAAGCATCTGCCTTCAGCTCAGGTCATGATCCTAGGGTGCTGGGATTGAGCCCCATATTGGGCTCTGTGCTCAGCGAGGGTCTGCTTTTCTCTCTCCCTCTGCCCCCTCACATGTTTGTGCTCTCTCTCTCAACTAAATAAATAAAATCTTAAAATAAAAAAAGTAATACATTAGGATTTCATGTTCCAACCATCATATTAACAAAAATCAAAGAGGGAGTGCCTGAATGGCACAGTCAGTTGGCCCTCCGACTCTTCAGCATGGGTCCTGGTCTTCAGGTTGTGAGACTGAGCCCCACGTCAGGCTTCCAGGCCCAGCATGGAATCAGCTTCAGATTCTCTCTCCCTGGGGAGCCTGGGTGGCTCAGTCGTAAAGCCTCTGCCTTCGGCTCAGGTCATGATCCCAGGGTCCTGGGATTGAACCCCACATTGGGCTCTCTGCTCAGCAGGAAGCCTGCTTCCCTCTCTCTCTGCCTGCCTCTCTGCCTACTTGTAATCTCTGTCAAGTAAATAAATAAAATCTTAAAAACAAAAAAATAAAAACAACAAAAAACAGAAAAAGGGGCGCCTGGGTGGCTCAGTTGTTTGGGCCTCTGCATTCGGCTCAGGTCATGGTCCCGGGATCCTGGGATCAAGCCCTGCATCGGGCTCCCTGCTCAGCAGAAGTCTGCTTCTCCTTCTGCCTTTCCCCTTGGCTTGTGCTCTCTCTCAAATAAATAAATACAATCTTTAAAAAAAAAAAAAAAAAAAAAGATTTTACTTACTCATTTGACAGAGATAGCAAGCATAAGTAGGCAGAGCAGCAGGCATAGTGGCAGGCAGAGGTTACCATCAAGGCAGTGCAGTACTGCGTAAGGACAGACATACAGATGAAAAGAGAAGAATGAGGAGACCAAAAAGAAATCATATTTACAGTCAACTCACTTCCAAAAAGGGTGCCAAGACAATTCACTGGCAAAAGAACAGTCTTTCCAATAAAAGCCAGTAGGACCAGTAGATATCCACATTCAAAACAACAGAGTTGAGAGGTGCCTGGGTGGCTCAATTGGTTGGGCATCTGCCGTTGGCTCTGGGTCACAATCCCAGGGTCTGGGGACTGAGCCCTGTATCAGGCTCCCTGTTCAAGGGGAGCTGCTTCTTCCTCTCCCTCTGCCCCTCCCTCCACACTTGTGCTCTGTCTCGCAGTCTCTCAAATAAGTAAAATCTTTAAAAACAAACAAAAATCAAGTTAAAATCCTTACCTCATGCCACATACAAAAATCAACTCAAACAAAATCAAACGCTAACAGTAATGGGAACCAGAACTATAAAACTCTAAGGAAAAAGAATGGTAATGATGCTTTGCCATCTTGGGTTAAACAATGTTTTCTTAGATAAAACACTAAAAGCGCAAGTGACAAGTGTGCCTGGGGGGCTCAGTCACTGAAGTGTCTGCCTTCGGCTCAGGTCATGATTCCAGGGTCCTGGCATCGAGTCCCAAGTAGGACCCCCTGCTCAGCAGGGATTCTGTTTCTCCCTCTCCTTTTCCTCCTCCCCTCTGCTTGTGCTTTCTCTCTCTCTCTCAAATAAATAAATCAAATCTTAAAAAAAAAAAATAAAAACACAAGTGACAAAAGAAAAAATAGAGAAATCGGACATAATTAAAGTTTAAAATTACTGTATCAAACAACATAATCAAGAAAGTGAAAAAGAGGGGCTCCTTAGTTGTTCAGTGGGTTAAGCCTTGGCCTTCAGCTCAGGTCATGATCTCAGGGTCCTAGGATCCAGCCCTGAATTGGGCTCTGTGCCCAGCAGGGATTCTGTTTCTCCCTTTCCCTCTACCCCTACCCCACTTAGTGCTCATGCTCCCTCTCTCTCAAATAAATAAATAAAATCTTAAAAAGAAAAAAGTGAAAAAGAACTCAAAGAATGGAAGTAATATTTGCAAAACATGTATCTGATAATGGATCTAGATCTAGAATATATAATGAACACAAGTCAATAATAAAAAATCCAACTAAAAAATATCAAAGGATCTAAACAGACATTTATTTAAAGAAGATCCTGGGGCACCTAGGTGGCTCAGTGGGTTAAGCCTCTGCCTTCCGCCCAGGTCATGATCTCAGGGTCGTGGGATCAAGCCTACTTATTTATTCAAATAAGTTTATTTATTTAAATAAGTAAAATCTTTAAATAAATAAATAAAATAGATTTTTTTAAGTGAAGGGATAGATAAAGATTTATCATGCAAATGGAAATGAAAAGACAGCCAGGGTGCGCCTGGGTGGCTCAGTGGGTTAAGCCGCTGCCTTCGGCTCAGGTCATGATCTCAGGGTCCTGGGATCGAGTCCTGCATCGGGCTCTCTGCTCGGCAGGGAGCCTGCTTCCTTCCCTTCCTCTCTCTCTGCCTGCCTCTCTGCCTACTTGTGATCTCTCGCTGTCAAATAAATAAATAAAATCTTAAAAAAAAAAAAGAAAAGAAAGAAAAGATAGCCAGGATAGCAATGCTCAGACAAAATACTTTAAAACAAAGACTTATAATAAGAAACAAAGAAGGAAGGGCGCCTGGGTAGCTCAGTGGGTTAAGCCTCTGCCTTCAGCTCAGGTCATGATCTCAGGGTCCTGGGATCGAGCCCCAAATCGGGCTTTCTGCTCTGCAGGGAGCCTGCTTCCTTCTCTCTCTCTCTCTGCCTCCCTCTCTGCCTCCTTGAGATCTCTGTCAAATAAATAAATAAAAATCTTTATATTAAAAAAAAAAGAAACAAAGAAGGACACTGGGTAATCATAAAGGGAACAATCCAACAAGAAGATATAACAATTTTAAATATTTATACACTGAACCTGGGAGCACCCAAATATATAAAGCACTAAAAACAAACATAAAGGAAGCAATCAATACTAATACTAAAAACAAACATAAAGGAAGCAATCAATACTAATACTTAACAGTACACATTTACATCTATGAATAGATCATTCCAAACAAAAAATCAAGAGGGGTGTCTGGGTGACTTAGTGGGTTAAGCCTCTGCCTTCAGCTCAGGTCATGATCTCAGGGTCCTGGGATTGAGACCTGCATCGGGCTCTCTGCTCAGCAGCGAGCCTGCTACCCGCCCCCCCTCTGCCTGCCTCTCTGCCTACTTGTGGTCTCTATCTGTCAAATGAATAAATAAAATCTTTAAAAAAAGAAAGAGGCGCCTGGATGGCTCAGTCGGTTAAAGCCTCTGCCTTCCCGCTCGGATCATGATCCCAGGGTCCTGGGATCGAGCCCCGCTTCAGGCTCTCTGCTCAGCAGGGATCCTGCTTCCTCCTCTCTCACTGCCTGCTTGTGATCTCTCTCTGTCAAATAAAATAAATTTGGGACGCCTGGGTGGCTCAGTTGGTTAAGCAGTTGCCTTCGGCTCAGGTCATGATCCCAGCTTCCTGGGATCGAGTCCCACATCAGGCTCCTTGCTCAGCAGGGAGCCTGCTTCTCCCTCTGCCTCTGCCTGCCATTCTGTCTGCCTGTGCTCACTCTCTCCCCCCCGCCTCTCTGATAAATAAATAAAATCTTTAAAAAAAAAAAAA
>NC_081564.1:21287865-21300588 GCF_022355385.1 Mustela nigripes
ATCAGCAGGGAGCCTGCTTCTCCCTCTGCCTCTGCCTGCCATTCTGTCTGCCTGTGCTCACTCTCTCCCCCCCTCTCTCTCTGATAAATAAATAAAAAAAAATTTAAAAAAAAAAAAAAGAAAGAAAGAAAATCAACAAGAATAGCTTTTTTTCTTTTTTTAAGATTTTATTTATTTGTCAGAGAGAGAGAGAGAGAAAGAGACAGCACAATCAGGGGAAGTGGCAAGCAGAGGGAGAAGCAGGCTCCCCCATTGAGCAAGGAGCCCAGTGTGGGGCTCCATCCAGGACGCTGGTATCATGACCTGAGCAGAAGGCAGACACTTAACTTACTGAGCCACCCAGGCACCCCAAAGAATAGGTTTGAATGACTCACTGAACTACATGGATCTAACAGATATATTCAGAACATTCCATCCTACACAGCAAAAGCAATCCTAAGAGGGAAGTATGTAACAATATACTTGAGGTCTGCCTCAAGAAGCAAGAAAAATCTCAAACAATACAATCTTACACCTGAAGGAGCTAGAAAAAGAAAAACAAATGAGGCCTAAAGCCAGCAGAAGAAAGGAAAACAATAAAGATAAGAGTAGAAATAAATGACATAGAAACTATAAAACAGGGGCACTTGGGTGGCTCAGTCATTGGGCATCTGCCTTCTGCTCAGGTCATGGTGGGGCTCCCTGCTTGGTGGAAGGCTTGCTTCTCCCTCCCCTACTCCCCTTGCTTGTGTTTCCTCTCTCACTGTGACCTTCTATGTCAAATGAATGGATGAAATCTTAAAAAAAAAAAGAAAAAAAACTAAAAACCAACAGAACAGATCAAGGAAACCAGGAGCTGGTTATTTGGAAAACTAAATTTAAAAAATGGGACACCTGGGTCGCTCAGTTTGTTAAGCGTCCCACTCTTGATTTCGCCTGAGGTCATGATCTCAGGGTTGTGAGATCATGCCTGGAGTGGCTTAAGATTCTCTCTCTCCCCCTCCTTCCACCCCTCCCCACCCTGTCCCTTTCTTAAAAAAAGAAAAATGAAATAAAATTGGTAAACCTCTAGCCAGACTTACCAAAAAGAAGAAAAAAGATGCAAATAAATAAAATCATAAATGAGAGAAGAGAAATAACAACAAACACCATGGAAATATAATTATAAGAAATATTGTGAAAAACTGTGTATCAACAAAATGGACAACTGAGAAGAAATGGATAAATTCAGAGAAACATATAAATTACCAAACTGAAGCAAGAAGAAATAAACAGCTTGAACAGACCAAAAGCCAGTGGAGAAACTGATTCAGTAATAAAAAAAACTCCCCAACAGGGGTGCCTGGGTTGCTGAGTGGGGTAAAGCCTCTGCCTTTAGCTCAGGTCATGATCCCAGGGTCCTGGGATGGAGCCCCGCATGGGGCTCTCTGCTCAGCAGGGAGCCTGCTTCCTCCTCTCTCTCTGCCTGCCTCTCTGCCTATTTGTGCTCTCTGTCAAATAAATAAATAAAATCTTAAAAAAAAAAAAAAACCCAACAAAGAAAAGTTCAAGATGAGATAGCTTTATAGGCCAACTTCTACCAAACATTTAAAGGATTAGTATCTGTTCTTCTCAAACTTTTTCAAAAAATTGAAAAGAAAGGAAAGCCTCTAAATTCATTCTATAAGGCCAACATTACCGTGATACCAAAACCACACAAAAACACCACAGAAAGAGAACTATAGGCCAATACCCCTGACGAACACAGATGTAAAAATCCTCAACAAAATACTAGCAAACTGAATCCAACAACACATTAAAATAATCATTCACTACAATCAAGTGGGATTTATTCCTGGGATGCAAGAGTGGCTCGATATTGGCAAATCAAGCAAAATAATATATCACATTAATAAAAGAAATGATAAGAACCATATGATCATTTCAGTAGATGCAGAAAAAGCATGTGACAAAGTATAGCATAAATTCATGATAAAAAACCTCAACAAAGTAGGTTTAGAGGGAACATATCTCAACATAATAAAAGGCCATATATGAAAACCCACAGCTAGTACCATCCTTTTTTTTTTTTTTTTAAGATTTTTTCTTTATTTATCTGACAGAGATCACAAGTAGGCAGAGAGGCAGGCAGAGAGAGACGAGGAAGCAGGCTCCCTGCAGCACAGAGAGCCCGATGTGGGGCTCGATCCCAGGACCCTGGGATCATGACCTGAGCCGAAGGCAGAGGCTTAACCCACTGAGCCACCCAGGTGCCCCGCTAGTACCATCCTAAATGGGCAAAAGCTGAGAGCTTTTTCCCTACAGTCAGGAACACGGCAGAGATGTCCACTCTCATCACTTCCATTCAACATAGCACTGGAAGCCCTAGCCTCAGCAATCAGACAGCAAAAAGAAATAAAAGGCATTTAAACTGACAAGGGAAGAAGTAAAACATTTACTATTTCCAGGTGATGTGATACTACACATAGAAAATCCAAAAAGACTCAGGAAAAAAGTACTAATATTGAAAACCAGATTAAATAGCAACAGGATACAAGATTGACATATCTTGTATCTGCTACATTTCTTTTTTTTTTAATTTTTTTTTTAAGATTTTATTTATTTATTTGACAGAGAAAGAGATCACAAGCAGGCAGAGAGGCAGGGAAGCAGGCTACCCGAGCCGAAGGCAGAGGCTTTAACCCACTGAGCCACCCAGGCGCCCCATATCTGCTATATTTCTATACACCAAAACTGAAGCAGCAGAAAGAGAAATTAAGGAATTAACACCATTCACAACTGCGACAAAAAAAGCAATAAGATACCTAGGAATAAACCAAAGAGGTTAACGACCTGTACACTGAAAACTATGGAACACTGATGAAAGAAAATGAAGATGACACAAAAAAATGGAAAGATATTCCATACTCATGAACTAGAAGGACAAATAATTAAAATGTCTATACTACCCAAAGCAATCTACACATTTAATGCAATTCCTATCAAAATACCAACAGCAGTCTTCCCAGAGCTAGAACAATCCTAAAAGTTGTACTGAACCACAAAAGACCTGGAGGAGCCAAAGCAGTCTTGAAAAATAAAAGCAAAGCTGGAGGCATCCCAACAATGAAAAAAACAAACAAACCAAAAACAGACTCTTAACTATAGAACAGAGGAGAAGTGGGGGGTGGGGGATGAGTAGAAATATGTGATGAGGATTAAGAGTACATTTATTGGTGGGGGGGGCGCCTGGGTGGCTCAGTGGGTTAAGCCTCTGCCTTCGGCTCAGGTCATGATCTCAGGGTCCTGGGATCGAGTCCCGCATCGGACTCTCTGCTCAGCAGGGAACCTGCTTCCCCTCTCTCTCTCTCTGCCTGCCTCTCCGTCTACTTGTGATTTCTCTGTCAAATAAATAAATAAAATCTTAAAAAAAAAAAAAAAAAAGAGTACATTTATTGGGACGCCTGGGTGGCTCAGTTCGTTAAGTGGATGGATGCCTTCGGCTCAGGTCATGATCCCAGGGTCCTGGGATCTAGTCCCATATCTGGCTCCTGGCTCAGCAGAGAGCTTGCTTCTCCCTCCCATTTTGCCTGCTGCTCCTCCTGCTTATACTCTCCCTTTCTGTTAAACAAATAAATAAAACCTTTAAAAAATTCTTTAAAAATTTTTAAAAAAAGAGTACATTTACCTTGCTAAGCACTGGGTAAGGTATAGTATAGCTGAACACTCTATTGTACACCTGAAACTGTCAGGCTCCAGGCTAGGTGAGGAGCCTGCTTCTCCCTCTGCTTCTGCCTGTTGCTCTGCCTACTTGTGCACTTGCTGTCTCTCTCTGTCAAGGTAAATTTAAAAAACAAAATAAAACAAAACAAAGACCACAATAACTTTAAAAAGTAAATAAATAAAAATTTTTTAAAAACACAAAAAATTTAACAGAATTACCATACTCTCCAGCAATTCCATTCCTAAATATAAACAAAAAAACTGAAAACAGGTACTCAAGCAGAGAGTTGTATGTGAATATTCATAGCAGCATTATTCACAGCAGCCAAAACAAAGAAATAATCCAAAATATCCATCAACAGAATGGATAAACAAAATGTGATATATACATGCAATGAAATATTATCTAACCAAGAAAGAAATAAAATTGATATATAATAAAAATGAATGAACTTTTTTTTTAAGGTTTTATTTATATATTTGATGGAGACAGCAAGAGTAGGAACACAAGCAGGGAGAGTGGGAGAGGGAGAAGCAGGCTTCCCGCTGAGCAGGGAACCTGATGCTGGGCTTGATCCCAGAACTCCGGGATCATGACCTAAGCCAAAGGCAGACGCTTAACAACTGAGCCACCCACACCCCTAAACTGAATGAACTTTTGAAATATTATGCTAAGGAGTGTCTGGGTAGCTCAGTTGGTTAAGCGTCTGCCTTCAGTTCAGGTCAAATCACACAACCGAGCCCCACATGGGCTCCCTGCTCGGCAGGGATTCTGCTTCTCCCTTTACCTCTCCCCCATTCATATTTTCTCTCTCTCTCTCTCTCTCTCTCTCTCTCTCGAAAAATAAATAAATAAATAAATTTAAAAAGAAAATAAAAGACAAGAAGTTTGCTGTGTTGGCCCGGAAGTAGATTAAAAGGTACCCTGATGCAAAGCGGGCAGGAATGTAAATTGGTGCAGCCATTATGGAAAGAAGAATGGAGATTCCTCCAAAAATTATAAACAGAACTGCCATATGATTCAGCAATTCCACTTCCAGGTATTTATGAAAAGATGTGTGTACCCCCACCTTCACTGCATAACTGTTTACAACAGCCAACACCTAGAAGCAACCTAAATGTCCAAAAGTCAATGGACAAAGAAAATATGGTATATGTGTATATATGTGTATATATACACACACACACACAAATGCACACATACATACTGGAATATTACTCAGCTATTAAGGTATGAAATCCTGTCATTTGCAACAACATAGATGGACTCTGAAGGCACTGTAAATGAAATAAGTCAAAGACAAATACTGTATAATCTCACTTGTATGTCTTATATGGGGAATCTAAAAAATCTAAACTTGGGACGCCTGAGTGGCTCAGTCAGTTAAGCATCTGCCTTTGGCTCAGGTCATGATCCCAGGGTCCTGGTATTGAGTCCCACATCAGGCTCCCTGCTAGGAAGTCAATTCCCTCTGCCTGCCACTCTGCTTGTTCTCTCTCTCTCTCTCTCTCTCATTCTCTCTGGCAAATAAATAAGAGTCTTTAAAAAAATAATAATGAAAAACCTGAACTCATATAAATAGAAAGTGCTGGTTGTCAGGGACTTGAGAGTGGGAAAATGGGGAGATGTTTGTTATAGGGAACAAACTTCTAAGTACAAGATAGTAAGTTCTGGTGATTTAATTTACAGTGTGGTGACTACAGTTAGTAATACTATATCATATATTTGAAAGTTGCTAAGAACATAGATCTTAAATTGGTTTTTTTAAATACTTTTTTTTTTTAAAGGTTTTATTTTTATTTATTTGCTAGAGAAAGAGAGAGCACAAGCAGGGGGAGTGGCAAGCAGAAGGAAAGGGAAAAGCAGACTCCCCGCTAAGCAAGGAGCCCAATGTGGGGCTTGATCCCAGGACCCTAGGATAATGAACTGACCCAAAGGCAGATACTTAACTGACTGAGCCACCCAGGCACCTCTTAAGTATTTTCACCACAAAAAAGAAATGGTAATTATGCGATGTGAGGAGAGTATTAGTTAATACTAATGGTAGTAATCATTTTGCAATATATAACTGTACCAAATTAACATACTGTATACCTTAAATTTAAACAATGTCTCATGTTGATTACATGTAAATAAAGCTTGGGGGAGCAGGGAGAGGACTATTATCAGAGAAAAAATTTTATAAATACATAATGGTGATAGTTGCACGACATTTTATAAATGTAGTTAAAGACACTAAACATAATGGTTTACTTAATGTAAACCATATACAGTGGCAAAACTTTTCATTATATAGATATTCCCACAACAAAAATAAGTAAACATGGGGAGCCTGTTTGGCTCAGTCAGAAGAGAGTGCAACTCTTGATTAGGAGGTCCTGAGTTCAAGCCCCATGTGGAATACAGAGACTACTTAAATAAATAAAACTTTAAATACTAAGTAAACATTTAAAGAATACTTAAGAGTACATTTTTTTTTTAAGATTTTAAGTAATCACTACATCCAATGCAGGGCTCAAACCTACAACCCCAAAAACAAGTCGCAAGCTCTACTGATGGAGCCAGGCAGGCACCCCAGGAATACATTTTTTAATTATTTTATTTATTTATTTATTTATTTATTTGACAGAGAGAGAAATCACAAGTAGGCAGAAGTAGGCAGAGAAGCAGGCAGAGAAAGAGAAGCAGGTTCCCTGCTGAGCAGAGAGCCCAATGCGGGGTTCTATCCCAGGATCTTGGGATCATGACCCAGACCGAAGGCAGAGGCTTAACACACTGAGCCACATGGGCGCCCCAGGAACACATTTTTTAAAATGCAAGACTTACATACTGAAAATGACAAAACACCACTGAAAGAAATCAAAGAATACCTAAATAAACAGAAAGACATCCCATGTTCACAGATCAGAAGACTTAGAATTAATTTTTTTTTAACATTTATGTATTCGACAGAGAGAGAGAGAGATCACAGGCAAGTAGAGAGGCAGGCAGAGAGAGGGGGAAGCAGGTTTCCCACCAGAGAGCCCGATGAGGGGCTCGATCCCAGGATCCTGAGACCACAACCTGAGCTGAAGGCAGAGGCTTAACTCACTGAGCCAACCACGTGCCCCAAGACTTGGTATTATTAAGATGTCAGGGTGCCTGGGTGGCTCAGTGGGTTAAGCCGCTGCCTTCAGCTCAAGTCATGATCTCAGGGTCCTGGGATCAAGCCCCGCATCGGGCTCTCTGCTCAGCAGTGAGCCTGCTTCCCCCTCTCTCTGCCTCTCTGTCTACTTGTGATCTCTCTCTCTCTGTCATATAAATAAATAAATAAAATCTTTAAAATAAATAAATGAATAAAATCTTAAAAAAAAAAAAAGATGTCAATACTCAGGGGCGTCTGAGTGTCTCAGTCAGTTGGGCATCGTACTCTTGGTTTCAGCTCAGGTCATGATCTCAGGGTCATGGGATCCAGCCCCACATCCAGCTCTGTACTCAGGGCAGAGTCCGCTTGTCCTTCTGCCTCTACTCCTCCCCATCCCCGCCCTTGCTCACTCTCTCTAGAATAAAAAACAAATAAAATCTTAAAAAAAAAAAAGTCAATACTCCCCCAAATGATCTATAGATTCAATGTAAACACTAATACAATCCAAGCTGCCTTCTTTGCAGGAAATGACAAGCTCATCTTAAAATTCATATGGACAAGGGACCCAGAATAGTCAAAACAATCTAGAAAAAGAACAAATCAGGACTCACACTCTGGATTTCAAAACTCACTACAAAGCTACAGCAATCAAGATTTTGTGGTGCTTGCATAAAAGGACAGACACATAAATCAAGAGAATGGAACTGCAAGTCCAGAAATAAACCCTCACATTTATGGCCAAATGATTTTGACAAGGGTGCCAAGACCATTCAGCACATAAAGAATAGTCTCTTCAAGGGGCACCTGGGTGGCTCAGTAGGTTAAGTGTCTGCCTTCGACACAGGTCATGGTCCCAGGGGTCCTGGGACTGAGCCCTGTATCAGGGTCCCTGCTCAGCAGGGTGTCTGCTCCTGCCTTTCCCTCATGCTATCTCTCATGCTCTCTTTCTCAAATAAATAAAACCTTTAAAAATAAATAAATAAAAGAGTCTTTTCAAGAAAGTTCTCACACAACTGGGATAGTCACATGAAAAGAATGAATCTGGACCTCCACCTCATACCATATACAAAAAGCAACTCAAAATGCATCAATGGGGTAAACCTATAAAACATTTAGAAGAAAACAGGTGTGCATCAATAACTAATAATTATAATAAATTCTATTTATTGAGCAGCAGTCACTTTATGCTATTCCCCCTACCAGAATTTTCAGATTTTTATAATCTCACTTTTCATAGTGATCCAGCCCACTTCACCCTTTCTCACCATATGTTTCCCATTCACCATATGAGCCGTGAGCCTATCTTAAAACTATGGCTTACATGAGTAAAAGAAAACAGCTTCAAGTACTTACTTCTAAATTTGAAGTCGTACCTATGAACATTCCTCTATTATTCTCTATGTTTTACAGTTTCTTTTTCAAGTCATCAATGTTGGAGATGAAACAGTGAGTTATAAGGTACAAATAATATATTAGTCATTCTTTTTTAATATCAAAATGCTATTTCAAACATACCTAGAGTGAAATCTTACTGCTGGAATCAGAAAATGTGATAGAGGATGAGCAGATTTAAATTAAAAGGCTGGCTATTTTGAGTTAATAAATAACAGTCAACAAACAGCCTTCCCTATTCTGAAACTGTAAAATGGATGTTCTGAAGCTGCCACAGCAGAGGTTAAGTGGTGGTTTCTGTGGATTTGTCCATTACTGTTTGCAAGTTTGCATGAATCAGCATTTTGCTAGGGAAATGGCTTGCTGCACTCTTCAGATGCTCCAATGGACAACATTACAGATGCCCAGTTAATATTTGTTGAAAGATAAATGAGGGGGGGATCCACAGCAGGTAAAAGTAAATTCCCCCCAAAACTGCTTCCTTGGTTCCATCTTTCATCACCTTCAAACTTCGGAATCATTCCAGAAGTGCCTTGAGCTCTCTGCTACAGCTTTCTCGAACTATTTTTGTGAACAATTAACATTTTACATGATGTAACAAAAGGTCTTACCAAGATTGGGGAATCCATCCTGAAGGGCCCATAATCGAGCCCAAGGGGCGGGGACAGGCTCCTCGGGTTCTTGGTCCTCAGGAATAGAACAGAGTTCTTGGGTAGACACTGTGTCCAAAGAGCTCAGCGTTCCTGAGCTGGAGTGAGAGGACTGGCTAGATGTGGGTGCCGTGCTGCTGGAGCTGGACGTGCCTTGAGACTGTGAAGAGCCGCCATGTGTCTGGGAGGAGATGCCTTGAGACTGAGAGAAGCCACCTTGGGACTGGGAACAGGTGCCACTGCCGTGGGACTGCTGACACTTCCCTTCCGTCTCTCGAGACATCACGACCTCAAAAGTAAGTGTCCAATAATAAGGTAAGTTTCAAGAAACAAGACTAAAAGTTCAAGAGGGAAGAATGGGCAAGGGCACTTGGGTGGCTCTTATCAGTTAAGCCTCAGACACTTTATTTCAGCTCGGGTCATAATCTCAGGGTCATGAGATCCAGCCCTGCAACGTCCAGGATCTGCACTGGGTATGGAGCCTGCTTGGGATTGTCTCTCTCCCTCTCCTGCCCTTCCACTCTCCCCACACCCACACAAGGGCAATCTCTCTCTCTCTTTTAAAAAATAAAAATAAAAAAGTAAAGGATGGGCATATTTAACGTCAGGAAAAAAAAAAAATCCAGAGCAAGCATGTTCTGCAAAAGTTAAAATTCTAAAACTAGATTGATCTATAGCTCTTCTGGGTTGAGCTTTTCATCCTATCATTTCAAACTAGATCAGTTTTTTGTATGACAGCCACAAATCACAGGGAAAAGAAGACAAAAAATAATTTGAAGGTTATAAATAAGTTAAAAGAAATGAACTAAGTCGGGGGTGGGAAGGAAGACTTTATAACAGCTTTCATTCATCTAATTTTTAAAAATTAGAAATGTGGAGTACTTGGGTGGCTTGGTCAGTTAAGTGCCTGCCTTCAGCTTGAGTCATGATCCTGGGGTCCTCGGATTGAGCCCCATGTCAGGCTCCCTATTCAGTGGCAAGTCTGCTTCTCCCTCTCTCTCTGGCTGCTTCTACCCCTCCTTGTGCCCTCCTTCTCTCTGTCAAATAAATACATGAGTAAAATAAAAATAAAAATTAGAAATGAAGGGCACTTGGGTGGCTCGGTCAGTTAAGCACCTGCCTTCGGCTCAAGCACTCTCCCTCTGCTGCTCCCACTGCTTGCTCTCTCTCTGTCAAACAAATACATACATAAATAAAATCTCAAAAAAATAAAAATTAGAAATGAAACTTAAAAGGTATTCATTGATACAATCAACACTATACTTAAATTTCAAGTTTAGGAACAATAAAGAAGAGGAAGGGTCATATGGCTTCAGGTAAAAAAGATAGCCAAAGAGAAACATAAACTAATTCACTGCACCAGGCCAGGGGTGACCATTTACATTAAATGTCACAAATACCCCTCCTCCCCCAAGCCTGCCCCAGGACGGTGAAGACCACATCCTGTTTGTTCACTTTAGATTCCCTGACTCTGAACTGAGGGCCAGGCTATTAATGAAGCAGTAACACAAAGAAGTCTCCCACAAACAACTCCACCTACCCTTTTGTGATGCTGAGTAACGATCAGTGCTCACCTTTCATCCTAAAAGGCCTTTCAGCCCAACAGATTCCTATGAAAACAAGCTCATCACAGCGGACCACAACAGGTTCCCACCCTCACTTTAGAGTTAATTCGATGAACACTTAAACTCTGATAACAGTCAAGTGTAAGTAACTGTCAATCCCTAAGTTTAAATCCCTAGTGTGATTCCTTTTTTATTAAAGGGGGGGGGGGCATTCTCTCTTCTCTCCTGATAGCCATACTCAGATAGCTTTCCAGATACAAAGATACTGATGACTTTTTCTTAAACCACACCACGAAAGTGATCCCAGAACTAAGTGTGCCACTCCAGGACCTAAAGCTCTAATACTACTGCCTCAATCAAGGCTGCAACCTCTTACAGCTTTTGAGCAAGACTTCTCCACCCTGAGAACTGACAAAAGACCGTCAAGAAGTGGCTGCTATCCCCGGTTATGGTAAGGGTCCAGTAGACAGACGGAAACCACAGAAGCCTCAGCTATGAGGAGGAGGAGGAAGTATATGGAAATATTAGAGGTAAACAAGTCTGGAGTCGGATGCCTGAGTCAAATCCTTGCATGACCTTCAGGTAGATCACCTCACTGAATGGGTAGATCTTGATAATTAAATGAGATGACACATTAAGTCTCCTCCCCCAGTAATGCCTGATCATTGGGAGAAAAGAATTCCAGTCCCAAAGAATCCGACAGCCGGAAAGGGGTTTACAAGTGCAACACAGTTTTTTTTTTTTTTTTTCAAATACAGAAACTGAGCCCCAAGATGGGCTGGTGCCTTCCTACCCTCTCCTCGCCACCCGATCCCACACTCTTACTTATGGACACTCGCTGGGCACCCTCCTACACAAGTCAGTGTGTCTCCAGCTCCTGCAGCGCCTAGCTGCTAAGATTGGGTTCTTAATACGTTTTTTCCGAAATTGAATCTAAAATATGGTAATTACTAAGATTTAAATAACTCTTTACAAACCAACTTCCCTCTGGTTTTGAAGAACACAACTTCGTCCTTTCTTACGCTGCACGTCTGGGCCAGTTTCAGCTTGTAAGTAACAGGGGAAGTGAACTTCACTTCGAAGTTCATCTGCAATGGAAGACAGTTACCCATTCCTCTCCTCCCCCCGACCGAGCTCAAAAAACACACAAAGAGAAAATTCTGGAGATTCAGCGTGCATTAATACCCTGGGGACTGGAATCGAACCCCAAACACCCAAGAGAAGTTCCCCACTATGACTCACCGCGTGAGCCCACCTGAGGTCAAACACTCAACAGCAGCTGCAGCCAGCAGCGTGGCGCTAACCAAGCACATACAAACTCCACCCTCAGCCAATCAGAACACCCTTCGTCGATGCCGGACCAATGAACAGCGGCGGATGTGGCCGTCCACACGTAACCTCAATGCTTGCTGGGAATTGTAGTTTAAAATGAGGAGCGGGACACTCGGAATCCAGGATCCCGCCCCGTCAGTTCCTCAGCCAATGAGCAGCACTAGTCGGGTCGGCCGCTCTCTCTCCAACCCCCGAACAGGTGACCGCGGCGACATAGGCCGCGGCCAGATGTGGGGCAGGAGAGCTGGCGCCTTGCTCCGGGTGCGAGGCCTGTGGCCGGCAGGGGTCCTCGGAAGGAGACCGCTAAGCTGCAGTGCTGCGTCTCTGGCGGGAAACAGTTCCCCCCAGTGTTGGAACTGCGGTGGCCCAGGGAGCCACATGCGTGGGGACGGGTTCTTCTGTCCACAGTGCCGCGCGCTGCAGCCACCTGACCCCACTCGAGATTACTTCAGCCTCCTGGACTGGTACGGGAGGCGGTTTCGAGAAACACGCTGGGGCAAGAGAGACGCCGGGCTGGCGATTTGGGGGTTGCAAAGGAGAAGGCGGGACCGGTTAGGTCGGTGGGCGGAGCCGTAGGGGCGGGGCCTGGGAGCACGTAGGGTGCCATTGCGGCGGGTGAGTGAGGAAATTGAGGGGTGAGCCTGAGGATAGGGCCTCTGAGGAATGGAGACGAAAAGGGAGGGAGGAGTGGAGGGGTGGGGAAGGAATTTAGGGGAAATTGGAGGAGGGAGGCTTCAGTGGAGGGAAACCTGAGGGCTGGGCCCTGAGAGGGGAAGCTGAGGGGCGGGACCTGAGGGAAGTGTGCTAGAGGGGCTGCATAGAGTTGATGGATAGGATCAGAATGGTTAAAGTTGGGTTGAGACAGAGGTCACAAGTAGGCAGAGAGGCAGGCAGAGAGAGAGAGGAGGAAGAAGACTCCCCGCCGAGCAGAGAGCCCGATGCGGGGCTCGATCCCAGGACCCTGGATCATGACCTGAG
>NC_081564.1:21300688-21307580 GCF_022355385.1 Mustela nigripes
AGCCCGATGCGGGGCTCGATCCCAGGACCCTGGATCATGACCTGAGCAGAGGCTTTAACCCACTCAGCCACCCAGGCGCCGCTGGGTTGAGACTTTTAAGAAAGGCGTACTGAGGTGCTGTCCAAAATAAGGGAGTTGAGGAGCTTCCAGGTTTGTGAACACGTGGAGATGGAAGAGTAGTGTGCCTGGAGAAGGCTTGGAAGCTTCCCGCCCTTTCACCCGTGCATGTTTTCCATGTGGTTGTTCCTGAGTTACATCCTTTTATAATAAAATAAATCTAGTAAGAAAAACAGAGTGGGGTGTAATAGCACCGGAAAACCTAATACTGTGGGCTGAGCCTAAGGGAGAAATGAGAACTGGAGGGAGAGTGTCAGAAGTGGCTGTTTTTCCGGTTTTCCTCCGAACCTCAAGGAGCTTGGAGAGGTGTTGAAATTTCAGCAGAGCTAAACTGCTAAGACAGGGAAGGCTCTGGGAATGGAAAGCGAAAGGAACTGGGTTAAAATAAAATGAGAGGCGAAGATGACTTGGGCTTTCAAAATACAGGGTAGGATTCCGGAATGGTCCTTCCCCTTAACTCTGGGATTGGTGCCTACCAGTCATTCCGCATTTATAATGTGCTGCCCTGACACTATCCTTTAAGTTCTGCAAACGTGCCAATCGTGTCCGCACCTCAGAGACTTTGCATGTTCACTCTGCCTCTTGATGACTTTTTTTCTCTGATCTTTATTTTTCTCTGATCTTTGTTTATTTTTCATCATTATTTAGGTCTCAGCTCAAATGTCATTTCTTTGTCCATGACATTTACCATTTTCTCTGACCCTGTTTTCTTTTCCTTCACAGACCTTTTTGAAATTCTCTCTCCATGTTTATTCCATTTACCCCTGTGAGAAGAGGAACCAGACCCATAGTACACAAATCTATAAATATTTGGTACATGAATTTTATATCCCAATTTCCTTACAGCAACCGTGCCTTCAGAGTTGACACAGCAAAGCTTCAGACTAGGTACCAGGAACTACAGCGTCTTGTCCACCCTGATTTCTTCAGCCAGAGGTCTCAGGTAGCCTATTGTCCACCCCTAATCATACCCAAACACTAGTGTACACAGGGTGGGTGGCAGTGGCCTTGTGGTGATGTGATTATGAGAGACAGAGCTAAACAACCAGCTCCACCCTGGGACAGCCTGACCCCGGCTAGTAGTTAGGCCCTGAACCTGCCTTGCACTCACAACTTTTACCTGACTTCCCAGAAGAATTAGAACCCACTGGTTGAGAACGAAGACAGCTCATCCCACACCAGTTCTACCTAGGAGATTTCCTTAGTTGTCTGCCCATCCATATTTTATTAAAGAGTTTGGGAATGTAATGTGGCTAATTTGGATGGTAATGAGATTATCTTCATCTCCACTTACAGACTGAAAAGGACTTCTCAGAGAAGCATTCAACCCTGGTGAATGATGCCTATAAGACCCTTCTGGCTCCCCTGAGCAGGGGACTATACCTTGTAAGGTGATTTCCCAATCCTTCTATGTGTGACTACATGGTATCCATTGGGCTGAGGGACAACTGCTGCCCTGTATTCAGCGGAAGAGTGCTTGCGACCTGAGCTAGTCTAGGGACCCAAAGATAATTAGCCTTGAATGAGAATAGTTTTCTCTGAGTATTTGTATATCTTACTTGCCAAAGTGCATTTTTTTTGTACCACTTTCTGTAAATTTCAGGGATTGGATGGTGATAGCGTTCTGGAAAGAGTAATTTTGGCATTTTTTGTGTGGAAGGGAAGAGTTTAGCACCTTAGAATTTTAGGATTTAATAGAGCCTTTACAGATACCTAATTCAGTCTCCCAAGTGGAGAAACAACTCCCCGGGGTCACACAGTTCCAGGTAGCAGAAAGGAATCCTGTCCCAGCACTCCTGTCTCAGGGTAACTTTCCCATACCCTACCTTTACATTCTCACTATTGAGACAGTTCAAGTTTTGATTTTTAATGAATCATATTCTGTTATATTCTGTAAGTAGGATTTATTACTTTAGCCACAGTCTCTTCAATCAACCTTACTTTTGTCTGCTTTATGTCCCAATAGCTAAAGCTCCATGGAGTAGAGATTCCTGAAGGGACAGATTATGAAATGGACAGGCAGTTCCTCATGGAAATAATGGAAATCAATGAAAAACTTGCAGAAGCTCAAAGTGAAGCTGCCATGAAAGAGATTGAATCTATTGTCAGAGGTAAAAGATAAAATACTACTGAATGCATTTTATTGCTGTTTTGAGTACATGTCCAAGGTTAAATGAAAAATGAATATAAAGACTACATATAGGTCATCATAATGATTCAGGGAGTATTTTTTTTCTTGGTGATACTGAAACCAGTTTTGTCTGGAGGTTAGACTTGCAGCATCTCTAACCTTCCAGAAGGCAGCCTTAAACCAAGAACATCATAATATTTTGCAGATTAAAATCCTCCTTCCTACCCATGAAATCATTTAGATGTTATTATTGTCCCTGACAAGAATAATTAGGCCTTAGAAGTTCATTGAAATGCTCAAGGTCACATTGCAGAGCAAAGATTGAAAAACTGACTTCTGATCGCATATTGCTTTGTTTTCTGCTTTATTTCACACTATATCAGTCAGGGTTCTCCAGAGAAACAGAACCGATAGTATACATGTATATATGTAGAGAGAGAGAAAGAGAGAGAGAGAGAAACCTATTTTAAGGAATTGGCTCACAGAATTGTGAGGGCTAACAAGTCTAAAATATGTCAGGCAGACCAGTAGGCTGGAAACTCAAGCAGGCTTCTGTGCCCACGTTATCCAAGCTAATCTTTACTTAAAGTGAGCTGGTTATAGATGTCAATCACATCTACAAAATACCTTCACAGCTGTATCTAGACTAGCATTTGACTGAACAGCTGGGCCCAACCAAGATGACACATAAAATTAACCATGCCACATAGAAAAAGTTCCACATTCTCGCTCCAATTGTATGCACATATGTACTTTCACAAATATTTGGCATGCCCACTGTGTAGCAAGCATTGTGCAAACATAGTGAACAAGAAAGACATGGTCCATGTCTTCATGGAGTTTATATATTCCAACACAGTGAATCCAAAATGGAATTCATGAGCCTCTCCCCTCCTCCTAAAACAAAACAACCACAACCTATTCCTCTGCTGATGTTTTCTAAGTGAATGACACCATCCAGTTGCACAAGTCCAAAAAACACACTGAGGAGGTGGGGGGTTTTTTGTTGATTTTAAATATTTTATTTATTTGACACAGAGAAAGAGATCACAAGTAGGCAGAGAGGCAGGCAGAGAGAGAGGAGGAAGCAGGCTCCCTGCTGAGCAGAGAGTCCGATGCGGGGCTCAGTCCCAGGGCCCTGAGATTATGACCCAAACTGAAGGCAGATGCTTAACCCACTGAGCCACCCAGGCGCCGCTGAGGGGGTGTTTTTAAAAACTTGTCCTCCCTTACCCCCATAGGCAGTCATCACCAAATCCTTAAATGCTGATCTTCTAAATGTGTCCTAAATCTGTCTGTCTGCACCACCAGCACCCTGTTCCAAGCTGCTGTTCTTTCTCACCTGGATAGCTATAATAGCTCCACACTGGTCTAGCTATACCTTCCTTCGAATATATTCCTACACTGTCACTTATGAGAGCTTTTGAAACCCAAATCTAATCTTTACCTGGGTTTTAATCTTTACCTAGGTTATCCTAGGTAACCTTTAAGTTTTAAAGTTGCTTTAAAACTTTAAGTGGCTTCTCACTGCTCTCAGGTTAAAGACCAAAGTCTTTAGTATGGCTTACAAGGCCCGGTATAGTCTGAACTCCTCTTCCTCCCATTTGCCTGTCCACTCTAGCCACACAGGCCATTTCTAGTTCTTCATCTCTTCTAAGCACCTTTCTACCCTAGGGCCATTGCACATGCTGTTCTTCTGCTTAAAATCCTCTCCTTCCTCTAGTGAATTCTTCCTCTACCCGATCTAGGGGCAGTCAGCACTTCCTCAGAGAACCTCTTTATTGATAACATTTTGGCAGTGGGTATCTCTCCCTTATAGGACTAATCACAGTTATAACCTTACTGTTTCACATGAGATTATTTGACCAATGTTAACCTCCCTCCCTCCTTAGACTGAAAATCCATAGAAGCAGAGACTTTCTGCTCAGCCCATGTACATAGTGTATATAACACGGGCTCAGTAAATAAACTGAGTAAATAATGAAAAAGGAAGCTAAAATCAGTAAAATGGGGGTTTGGGGGTTAGTCTATCAATTAGGGATGTATCAACAGCCTTAAGGCTGGGTGGTGTTGGACGAAGACCTCAAGGTTCACAGTCAAAAATCCTCTGCACAGCTGTGGAAGACAGAGGAACATGATCTGCTGTGAGGGGGTCTCGAGTGCAGTGTTAACACTGCCATTGACTTTGCATGTGACCTTGAGCAAACGACTTCATCCCTCTGAGCCTCAGTTTCCTCATCAGTAAAATGGAGATAACATTAGTACTGGTTGTTGCAAGGATTAAGTTAAATCAAATAAAACATGCACTCGGGCACATAAAATAGTGCCTGACCCATAGCAGGTGCTCCGTCACTGGTGGGGGTTGTTCTAGCCCTATAGTGAATGTCTGGTTTTGGACAGGTCACTGACCTTCATTTAGATTAATTCCTAAGTTTCCTCCCATATAGGCATGTGCTAAGACCTAAAGTAAGCAAATATTCAAGGGCATAGAGCTGGTTAGATCTGGGCAGAACTTCTGAGCCTCTAGACTCCTCATCCAGTGTTTTGTCAACACTATGTTGCTAGTTTCTCACCACTGTCTAGGAGTCTATAGATAGGGCCTGCTCCCAGCTCCTCCACTCAACCAACCATATGAGCAGGGCCGTCTCCCAACATCTCCCAACACCTCCGCCTACAATGGAGTTATAATGTATTTGAAAGTGCTTTGAAAGCAAGCAACCTAGAAGTGATGGATACTTTTTATATCTGGAAAACACACTTACAGTAAAATTCTTCATTTCCTAATGAAGATATAGCAGAAACAGGAGGTAGCTGCTCCTTTACGTTATCTGGCATCTTCTCTCTTACGGCACCATAGGATCTAAATGTTTCATTTTCCTGGGAGGCTGTGTAAGTTGCAAGTGGTTATCTGAAACATTGTGATGCCCACAGGCAATCCCAGCTTGCTAATTTTCTACCTATAAGCTAAAAAATTCATACTGCTTGGTGGAGATAATCAAAGCATTTCCTTATCCTTTTTTTTTTTTTTTTTTTAATGATTGTATAGCCATTTTACAAGCCTTAGTGATTGCCCCTCAGACGTTACAGAGTAGAAAAACAACACTGCCCTAAACAGAAGCTGCCGGGGAGCCTGGGTGGCTCAGTCTGTTGAGTACATGACTCTTGGTTTCAGCTCAGGTCATGATCTCAGGGTTGTGGGACTGAGCCTGGAGTCAGGCTTTGCACTCAGTAGGAAGTCTAATTGAGATTCCCTCTCTCTCCCTCTGCTCCTCCCCTGGGCACATGCATTCATCCTCTCTCTCTCTCAAATAAAAGCAAATAAATTAAAACACAGCTGCCGTCTTGGGACATGTGGACACAGGGCTTATGAGGCCTCACCTGGAATCTAAGCTCACTATTGTGTTGTGCTGAAACCAGCTATAAAGTGTTATCTTCAAGGGACGCCTGGGTGGCTCCGTCAGTTAAGCCACTGCCTTCGTCTCAGGTCATGATCCTGGGGTCGTGGGATCGAGTCCTGCATTGGGCTCCTTGTCCAGCAGGGAACCTGCTTCTCTCTCTGCCTCTGCCTGCCTCTTTGTCTGCTTGTGCTTTCTCTCTGACAAAGAAATAAATAAAATCTTTTTTAAAAAAAACGTGTTATCTTCACATCTCAAGTCTGTATAAATAGAAAAATTAAGATAGTGATTTTCTCTTTCAGCTAAACAGAAAGAACTGACTGACAATGTGAGCAGAGCTTTTGAACAAGGTACTTTCTTCATTTCTTGACTTTCTTAAATATGGAAAGAAACTGTAAGCACTGAGGTGTGACCATCGATTGAATAAGTAACTGTTATATACTCATCCTATAATAAGTACGTAGGGAGCTATAAAATATAGGCAAGTGGACATTTCTCCCTTCAAGGATTCACAGCCTTGCTGGAGAAATAAGTTCTGCCAAAAACCATGAAGAGGCAAGTAGGAGAAGTTAAGGTACGGGATGTAGGCTGAAGCCAACACAAGCAGATCCTGAGGGCAAGGCTGCATAGTTGACATCTGGCAAAGCCTGCACGCCCCTTTCCTCTGCAAAGCCCAGAAGGAGAAGCCCATGGCAGAGCTGTGCCCAAACTTCCTGGTCCCCATTGCTCCTGGCTTTCAGCTGGAAGAGATTCAGTCTATTTCTGGCTATTTTGAAGTAAGAACAGTCTTTTTCTCCATCCCAGACTTGTGCCACCCCTCAAATACAGGAGTAATGGGCCCTTGGGCTGAAGGATCATTTGACTGCAGGAAGCAAAAGGCCACTCAGGCTAGCCCAGATAAAAAGGACGTTATTATAAAGAATTAGGACTAGCTCCCCAAATCCAAAAAAAAAGTCCCTGTGAGGATTATAGTATACAGTGGGATAAGAGCTCTTCTGGGACAAAGCCTTGGAGCCAGAAAGCAGTCTGGAACCAAGCTGTGGACCAGGACTCAATGCCTCTCAAGTTTCATTCTATCCTCTTCTCACTATAAACCAGTTCCATCCACTTCCTCATTAGTGTACAGTGCTCCAAAGTGGCCTCCCGCACTGGGTGACTTCTTAGTTCACCTAGGTCCATTACCTAATAAGTACAAGGACTTTGGGCGCCTGGGTGGCTCAGTGGGTTAAGCCGCTGCCTTCGGCTCAGG
>NC_081564.1:21322580-21355504 GCF_022355385.1 Mustela nigripes
CGCGCTGCAGCCACCTGACCCCACTCGAGATTACTTCAGCCTCCTGGACTGGTACGGGAGGCGGTTTCGAGAAACACGCTGGGGCAAGAGAGACGCCGGGCTGGCGATTTGGGGGTTGCAAAGGAGAAGGCGGGACCGGTTAGGTCGGTGGGCGGAGCCGTAGGGGCGGGGCCTGGGAGCACGTAGGGTGCCATTGCGGCGGGTGAGTGAGGAAATTGAGGGGTGAGCCTGAGGATAGGGCCTCTGAGGAATGGAGACGAAAAGGGAGGGAGGAGTGGAGGGGTGGGGAAGGAATTTAGGGGAAATTGGAGGAGGGAGGCTTCAGTGGAGGGAAACCTGAGGGCTGGGCCC
This sequence comes from Mustela nigripes, assembly GCF_022355385.1. NCBI lineage: Eukaryota > Metazoa > Chordata > Mammalia > Carnivora > Mustelidae > Mustela > Mustela nigripes. Next base: position 21,322,932 of record NC_081564.1, read on the forward strand.
TGAGAGGGGAAGCTGAGGGGCGGGACCTGAGGGAAGTGTGCTAGAGGGGCTGCATAGAGTTGATGGATAGGATCAGAATGGTTAAAGTTGGGTTGAGACAGAGGTCACAAGTAGGCAGAGAGGCAGGCAGAGAGAGAGAGGAGGAAGAAGACTCCCCGCCGAGCAGAGAGCCCGATGCGGGGCTCGATCCCAGGACCCTGGATCATGACCTGAGCAGAGGCTTTAACCCACTCAGCCACCCAGGCGCCGCTGGGTTGAGACTTTTAAGAAAGGCGTACTGAGGTGCTGTCCAAAATAAGGGAGTTGAGGAGCTTCCAGGTTTGTGAACACGTGGAGATGGAAGAGTAGTGTGCCTGGAGAAGGCTTGGAAGCTTCCCGCCCTTTCACCCGTGCATGTTTTCCATGTGGTTGTTCCTGAGTTACATCCTTTTATAATAAAATAAATCTAGTAAGAAAAACAGAGTGGGGTGTAATAGCACCGGAAAACCTAATACTGTGGGCTGAGCCTAAGGGAGAAATGAGAACTGGAGGGAGAGTGTCAGAAGTGGCTGTTTTTCCGGTTTTCCTCCGAACCTCAAGGAGCTTGGAGAGGTGTTGAAATTTCAGCAGAGCTAAACTGCTAAGACAGGGAAGGCTCTGGGAATGGAAAGCGAAAGGAACTGGGTTAAAATAAAATGAGAGGCGAAGATGACTTGGGCTTTCAAAATACAGGGTAGGATTCCGGAATGGTCCTTCCCCTTAACTCTGGGATTGGTGCCTACCAGTCATTCCGCATTTATAATGTGCTGCCCTGACACTATCCTTTAAGTTCTGCAAACGTGCCAATCGTGTCCGCACCTCAGAGACTTTGCATGTTCACTCTGCCTCTTGATGACTTTTTTTCTCTGATCTTTATTTTTCTCTGATCTTTGTTTATTTTTCATCATTATTTAGGTCTCAGCTCAAATGTCATTTCTTTGTCCATGACATTTACCATTTTCTCTGACCCTGTTTTCTTTTCCTTCACAGACCTTTTTGAAATTCTCTCTCCATGTTTATTCCATTTACCCCTGTGAGAAGAGGAACCAGACCCATAGTACACAAATCTATAAATATTTGGTACATGAATTTTATATCCCAATTTCCTTACAGCAACCGTGCCTTCAGAGTTGACACAGCAAAGCTTCAGACTAGGTACCAGGAACTACAGCGTCTTGTCCACCCTGATTTCTTCAGCCAGAGGTCTCAGGTAGCCTATTGTCCACCCCTAATCATACCCAAACACTAGTGTACACAGGGTGGGTGGCAGTGGCCTTGTGGTGATGTGATTATGAGAGACAGAGCTAAACAACCAGCTCCACCCTGGGACAGCCTGACCCCGGCTAGTAGTTAGGCCCTGAACCTGCCTTGCACTCACAACTTTTACCTGACTTCCCAGAAGAATTAGAACCCACTGGTTGAGAACGAAGACAGCTCATCCCACACCAGTTCTACCTAGGAGATTTCCTTAGTTGTCTGCCCATCCATATTTTATTAAAGAGTTTGGGAATGTAATGTGGCTAATTTGGATGGTAATGAGATTATCTTCATCTCCACTTACAGACTGAAAAGGACTTCTCAGAGAAGCATTCAACCCTGGTGAATGATGCCTATAAGACCCTTCTGGCTCCCCTGAGCAGGGGACTATACCTTGTAAGGTGATTTCCCAATCCTTCTATGTGTGACTACATGGTATCCATTGGGCTGAGGGACAACTGCTGCCCTGTATTCAGCGGAAGAGTGCTTGCGACCTGAGCTAGTCTAGGGACCCAAAGATAATTAGCCTTGAATGAGAATAGTTTTCTCTGAGTATTTGTATATCTTACTTGCCAAAGTGCATTTTTTTTGTACCACTTTCTGTAAATTTCAGGGATTGGATGGTGATAGCGTTCTGGAAAGAGTAATTTTGGCATTTTTTGTGTGGAAGGGAAGAGTTTAGCACCTTAGAATTTTAGGATTTAATAGAGCCTTTACAGATACCTAATTCAGTCTCCCAAGTGGAGAAACAACTCCCCGGGGTCACACAGTTCCAGGTAGCAGAAAGGAATCCTGTCCCAGCACTCCTGTCTCAGGGTAACTTTCCCATACCCTACCTTTACATTCTCACTATTGAGACAGTTCAAGTTTTGATTTTTAATGAATCATATTCTGTTATATTCTGTAAGTAGGATTTATTACTTTAGCCACAGTCTCTTCAATCAACCTTACTTTTGTCTGCTTTATGTCCCAATAGCTAAAGCTCCATGGAGTAGAGATTCCTGAAGGGACAGATTATGAAATGGACAGGCAGTTCCTCATGGAAATAATGGAAATCAATGAAAAACTTGCAGAAGCTCAAAGTGAAGCTGCCATGAAAGAGATTGAATCTATTGTCAGAGGTAAAAGATAAAATACTACTGAATGCATTTTATTGCTGTTTTGAGTACATGTCCAAGGTTAAATGAAAAATGAATATAAAGACTACATATAGGTCATCATAATGATTCAGGGAGTATTTTTTTTCTTGGTGATACTGAAACCAGTTTTGTCTGGAGGTTAGACTTGCAGCATCTCTAACCTTCCAGAAGGCAGCCTTAAACCAAGAACATCATAATATTTTGCAGATTAAAATCCTCCTTCCTACCCATGAAATCATTTAGATGTTATTATTGTCCCTGACAAGAATAATTAGGCCTTAGAAGTTCATTGAAATGCTCAAGGTCACATTGCAGAGCAAAGATTGAAAAACTGACTTCTGATCGCATATTGCTTTGTTTTCTGCTTTATTTCACACTATATCAGTCAGGGTTCTCCAGAGAAACAGAACCGATAGTATACATGTATATATGTAGAGAGAGAGAAAGAGAGAGAGAGAGAAACCTATTTTAAGGAATTGGCTCACAGAATTGTGAGGGCTAACAAGTCTAAAATATGTCAGGCAGACCAGTAGGCTGGAAACTCAAGCAGGCTTCTGTGCCCACGTTATCCAAGCTAATCTTTACTTAAAGTGAGCTGGTTATAGATGTCAATCACATCTACAAAATACCTTCACAGCTGTATCTAGACTAGCATTTGACTGAACAGCTGGGCCCAACCAAGATGACACATAAAATTAACCATGCCACATAGAAAAAGTTCCACATTCTCGCTCCAATTGTATGCACATATGTACTTTCACAAATATTTGGCATGCCCACTGTGTAGCAAGCATTGTGCAAACATAGTGAACAAGAAAGACATGGTCCATGTCTTCATGGAGTTTATATATTCCAACACAGTGAATCCAAAATGGAATTCATGAGCCTCTCCCCTCCTCCTAAAACAAAACAACCACAACCTATTCCTCTGCTGATGTTTTCTAAGTGAATGACACCATCCAGTTGCACAAGTCCAAAAAACACACTGAGGAGGTGGGGGGTTTTTTGTTGATTTTAAATATTTTATTTATTTGACACAGAGAAAGAGATCACAAGTAGGCAGAGAGGCAGGCAGAGAGAGAGGAGGAAGCAGGCTCCCTGCTGAGCAGAGAGTCCGATGCGGGGCTCAGTCCCAGGGCCCTGAGATTATGACCCAAACTGAAGGCAGATGCTTAACCCACTGAGCCACCCAGGCGCCGCTGAGGGGGTGTTTTTAAAAACTTGTCCTCCCTTACCCCCATAGGCAGTCATCACCAAATCCTTAAATGCTGATCTTCTAAATGTGTCCTAAATCTGTCTGTCTGCACCACCAGCACCCTGTTCCAAGCTGCTGTTCTTTCTCACCTGGATAGCTATAATAGCTCCACACTGGTCTAGCTATACCTTCCTTCGAATATATTCCTACACTGTCACTTATGAGAGCTTTTGAAACCCAAATCTAATCTTTACCTGGGTTTTAATCTTTACCTAGGTTATCCTAGGTAACCTTTAAGTTTTAAAGTTGCTTTAAAACTTTAAGTGGCTTCTCACTGCTCTCAGGTTAAAGACCAAAGTCTTTAGTATGGCTTACAAGGCCCGGTATAGTCTGAACTCCTCTTCCTCCCATTTGCCTGTCCACTCTAGCCACACAGGCCATTTCTAGTTCTTCATCTCTTCTAAGCACCTTTCTACCCTAGGGCCATTGCACATGCTGTTCTTCTGCTTAAAATCCTCTCCTTCCTCTAGTGAATTCTTCCTCTACCCGATCTAGGGGCAGTCAGCACTTCCTCAGAGAACCTCTTTATTGATAACATTTTGGCAGTGGGTATCTCTCCCTTATAGGACTAATCACAGTTATAACCTTACTGTTTCACATGAGATTATTTGACCAATGTTAACCTCCCTCCCTCCTTAGACTGAAAATCCATAGAAGCAGAGACTTTCTGCTCAGCCCATGTACATAGTGTATATAACACGGGCTCAGTAAATAAACTGAGTAAATAATGAAAAAGGAAGCTAAAATCAGTAAAATGGGGGTTTGGGGGTTAGTCTATCAATTAGGGATGTATCAACAGCCTTAAGGCTGGGTGGTGTTGGACGAAGACCTCAAGGTTCACAGTCAAAAATCCTCTGCACAGCTGTGGAAGACAGAGGAACATGATCTGCTGTGAGGGGGTCTCGAGTGCAGTGTTAACACTGCCATTGACTTTGCATGTGACCTTGAGCAAACGACTTCATCCCTCTGAGCCTCAGTTTCCTCATCAGTAAAATGGAGATAACATTAGTACTGGTTGTTGCAAGGATTAAGTTAAATCAAATAAAACATGCACTCGGGCACATAAAATAGTGCCTGACCCATAGCAGGTGCTCCGTCACTGGTGGGGGTTGTTCTAGCCCTATAGTGAATGTCTGGTTTTGGACAGGTCACTGACCTTCATTTAGATTAATTCCTAAGTTTCCTCCCATATAGGCATGTGCTAAGACCTAAAGTAAGCAAATATTCAAGGGCATAGAGCTGGTTAGATCTGGGCAGAACTTCTGAGCCTCTAGACTCCTCATCCAGTGTTTTGTCAACACTATGTTGCTAGTTTCTCACCACTGTCTAGGAGTCTATAGATAGGGCCTGCTCCCAGCTCCTCCACTCAACCAACCATATGAGCAGGGCCGTCTCCCAACATCTCCCAACACCTCCGCCTACAATGGAGTTATAATGTATTTGAAAGTGCTTTGAAAGCAAGCAACCTAGAAGTGATGGATACTTTTTATATCTGGAAAACACACTTACAGTAAAATTCTTCATTTCCTAATGAAGATATAGCAGAAACAGGAGGTAGCTGCTCCTTTACGTTATCTGGCATCTTCTCTCTTACGGCACCATAGGATCTAAATGTTTCATTTTCCTGGGAGGCTGTGTAAGTTGCAAGTGGTTATCTGAAACATTGTGATGCCCACAGGCAATCCCAGCTTGCTAATTTTCTACCTATAAGCTAAAAAATTCATACTGCTTGGTGGAGATAATCAAAGCATTTCCTTATCCTTTTTTTTTTTTTTTTTTTAATGATTGTATAGCCATTTTACAAGCCTTAGTGATTGCCCCTCAGACGTTACAGAGTAGAAAAACAACACTGCCCTAAACAGAAGCTGCCGGGGAGCCTGGGTGGCTCAGTCTGTTGAGTACATGACTCTTGGTTTCAGCTCAGGTCATGATCTCAGGGTTGTGGGACTGAGCCTGGAGTCAGGCTTTGCACTCAGTAGGAAGTCTAATTGAGATTCCCTCTCTCTCCCTCTGCTCCTCCCCTGGGCACATGCATTCATCCTCTCTCTCTCTCAAATAAAAGCAAATAAATTAAAACACAGCTGCCGTCTTGGGACATGTGGACACAGGGCTTATGAGGCCTCACCTGGAATCTAAGCTCACTATTGTGTTGTGCTGAAACCAGCTATAAAGTGTTATCTTCAAGGGACGCCTGGGTGGCTCCGTCAGTTAAGCCACTGCCTTCGTCTCAGGTCATGATCCTGGGGTCGTGGGATCGAGTCCTGCATTGGGCTCCTTGTCCAGCAGGGAACCTGCTTCTCTCTCTGCCTCTGCCTGCCTCTTTGTCTGCTTGTGCTTTCTCTCTGACAAAGAAATAAATAAAATCTTTTTTAAAAAAAACGTGTTATCTTCACATCTCAAGTCTGTATAAATAGAAAAATTAAGATAGTGATTTTCTCTTTCAGCTAAACAGAAAGAACTGACTGACAATGTGAGCAGAGCTTTTGAACAAGGTACTTTCTTCATTTCTTGACTTTCTTAAATATGGAAAGAAACTGTAAGCACTGAGGTGTGACCATCGATTGAATAAGTAACTGTTATATACTCATCCTATAATAAGTACGTAGGGAGCTATAAAATATAGGCAAGTGGACATTTCTCCCTTCAAGGATTCACAGCCTTGCTGGAGAAATAAGTTCTGCCAAAAACCATGAAGAGGCAAGTAGGAGAAGTTAAGGTACGGGATGTAGGCTGAAGCCAACACAAGCAGATCCTGAGGGCAAGGCTGCATAGTTGACATCTGGCAAAGCCTGCACGCCCCTTTCCTCTGCAAAGCCCAGAAGGAGAAGCCCATGGCAGAGCTGTGCCCAAACTTCCTGGTCCCCATTGCTCCTGGCTTTCAGCTGGAAGAGATTCAGTCTATTTCTGGCTATTTTGAAGTAAGAACAGTCTTTTTCTCCATCCCAGACTTGTGCCACCCCTCAAATACAGGAGTAATGGGCCCTTGGGCTGAAGGATCATTTGACTGCAGGAAGCAAAAGGCCACTCAGGCTAGCCCAGATAAAAAGGACGTTATTATAAAGAATTAGGACTAGCTCCCCAAATCCAAAAAAAAAGTCCCTGTGAGGATTATAGTATACAGTGGGATAAGAGCTCTTCTGGGACAAAGCCTTGGAGCCAGAAAGCAGTCTGGAACCAAGCTGTGGACCAGGACTCAATGCCTCTCAAGTTTCATTCTATCCTCTTCTCACTATAAACCAGTTCCATCCACTTCCTCATTAGTGTACAGTGCTCCAAAGTGGCCTCCCGCACTGGGTGACTTCTTAGTTCACCTAGGTCCATTACCTAATAAGTACAAGGACTTTGGGCGCCTGGGTGGCTCAGTGGGTTAAGCCGCTGCCTTCGGCTCAGGTCATGATCTCAGGGTCCTGGGATCGAGTCCCACATCGGGCTCTCTGCTCAGCAGGGAGCCTGCTTCCTCCCTCTCTCTCTGCCTGCCTCTCTGCCTACTTGTAATTTCTCTCTGTCAAATAAATAAATAAAATCTTTAAAAAAAAAAAAAATAATAATAATAAGTACAAGGACTTTGACCATCTGACTGGAGTTCCCTGGACCCAACTCTAGATTCCAAGAGGGGGGATGTGCTTGGTCCAGCTTGAGCCAGATGTCCACTCGAGTCCAGTCAGCTAGTACTGAGGGGACAGGGTTACACAGTGTGCTGTCCAGCTTGCATGGGCTGTAGAAGTCTGTTCTGACACACAGGCAGAGGGAGGGCCTCTAAAAAGATGTCAGGGAAATACAGATTAACAGCCTGATATGACTGCCTGAAATCCACGAACCCAAGCCACTGGCTACTCCGTGTTCCACCAGGGTTTACCCCCATCTCCTACTGCACTTTTGTAGATTTTTTTTTTGTAGATTTTAAGAAGAATAAATAATATTTAAGTAGAACTTAAGGAATAAAAACAGAAGAAATACCCTTGTCGCCACCACCCAGCTTAAGAAATAGAACATGCAGGGGCGCCTGGGTGGCTCAGTGCTTTAAAGCCTCTGCCTTTGGCTCAGGTCATGATTCTAGGGTCCTGGGATCAAGCCGCACATCGGGCTGTCTGCTCGGCGGGGAGCCTGCTTCCTCCTCTCTCTCTGCCTGCCTCTCTCCTACTTGTGATCTCTGTCAAGTAAATAAATTTAAAAAATTAAAAAAAAAAAAGAAATAGAACATGCAGTGAAGATACACAAATGGTCAATAAGAACATGGAAAGATATGCAACATTACTAATCGTTAGGCCAATGAAAATCAAAATTACAACAACATACACCGACTAGGGTGGCTAGTAGTAAAAAACCCAGAAAATAACAAGTATTGCTGTGGGTCTGGAGAAGCTGAAAGCCTTCTGTACTATTGATGGGAATGTAAAATAGTGCAGCCACTATGGGAAACACTATGGTATTTCCTCAAGGAATTAAAAACAGGATCACTGTAAGAGCTAACAATTCCACTTCTGAGAATATACCTGAAGAATTAACAGCAGGGACTCGAAGAGATGCTTGTAGGCTGTAAAGGTAAAGCCAGATACTACTTAGAGTGGTAAGGATATATTTCAATCAGTAACAACTATTGCAGTAGGGAAGGTCTGGTGTGAACTGAATTCCTGATTTATACAGAGGTTACTAGGCGTTTTAAAGAAAGAATGAAGAGCACCTGCATGGCCCAGTTGGTTAAGTTTCTGTCTTCAGGTCAGGTCATGATCCCAGGGTTCTGTGATTGAGCCCTGAATCAGGGAATCTGCTGCTCCCTCTTCCTCTGCCCCTCCCCCCGCTCATGCTCTCTTTCTCCCCCACCCTTTCTCTCTCAAATAAATAAATAAAATCTTAAAAAAATAAAGGGAGAATGAGGAGTAGGGAGGGGGATGAGCATGATCTCGGTAGAGTCTGGGAATCGGAAAATTATAAAAAAGGGAAAAAGGGAAGGTGGTGGGATTTGGTCCATGTACGATCTGGGTTTGCTAACTGGGGCTTATCGAAGTTAGGCTTCTACCCTCCCTCAGACACTGGGAGACAGGAGTCCTACCTTCTGATGTTAGCTGCAACGAACAGTAAGAGACGGAAAGAAGAGACATTTTTCTTTTCTCCGAACAATGTAAGTCCATTTCTCATTTGATTGCCCTTTGTTTATTAAGGACTAGCTGAACCATCTGTTGAGACTTGGCAGAAGAGGATATTTGGTGGATGACGTGAGCAATCAGGCATTTAATGAGGAGCATCTCTATGGAAACAAAAAGAAAACAAAGGCTAATGGTGGGAACAGACTATAAACCCAGTTTCTGAGTTGAGAGACTGGGCAGTCACTTGAGAAGACACTGACCCCTTAAGCATCTTTACATGGTGGTGTGAGGACAGCAGAGGCAATCTGATAGATTTCTTGTTTTATAGTCTGAATGTTGGTAATGATGGCATAGACGTCAGTGTCACAGCCATGGCTATTTTTGAGAGCAGAGCATGGAAGACACACAGATGTTCTGGTGGCTTTTTGGGTAGCCCAAGTGGCAGCAAGTCCAGGCACAAAGGTTGCCAGCACGTGATTTGTAGTGATGAGTTCTTTGATGCTTATATCAAATTGTCTGGGCTTAGCTAACAAGGTATTCTCAGATCCCAGAGGAAAGGGCGACCACAAGAGAACCTGAGTCCCAAAAAGGATTAGGTTTTAGATCTCAGTGATCATACTGTTCTTTCTCAGGAGAGGAGGAAAATGGGAAACAGCACTTGGAGAGTTGTAGCCAGATGGAAAAGGAAACTAGGAGAAGTAAGAATTTGCTGAAGGCTGACAAAATGTCTAAGATGGCAGGATCCAGCTTGGTTTATAGGAAGATAATAAAACCTCAAGACTAGATTCTGGGTGTGGTATACTTTTCCACTGTCATAAAATTTCTATCAAAGGTAATCAAGGTAAGAATAGTTTTGTGAACAAAATACCTTTAGTTGCATTAAAGTTGGCCTAATTATTTACATGAATGCAACAAGAACAGTAATCAATACAGACCTTTTTAAGTTTTCTTTTCTTTTTTTTTTTTTTAAGATTTTACTGACTTATTTGACAGAGAGGGGAACACAAGCAGGGGGAGCGGGAGAGGGAGAAGCAGGCTTCCCACTGAACAGGGAGCTCAATGTGGGCCTCAATTACAGGACACTGGGATCATGACCTGAGCCGAAAGCAGCCGCCCAATGACTGTGCCACCCAGGCACCCTTAAGTTTTCATAAGGAATCTCAGATTGAACTTAAAAAGCCCCTCAATGAGGGGCGCCTGAGTGGCTCAGTCTGTTAAGCATCTCACTCTTGATTTCAGCTCAGGTCTTGATCTCACGGTCCTGAGTTCAAGCCTTGCACTGGGCATGGGAGCCCACTTTAAAAAAAAAAAAAAAAAAAACAAGGGGCACCTGGGTGGCTTAGTGGGTTATGCCTCTGCCTTCGGCTCAGGTCATGGTCTCAGGGTCCTGGGATCAAGCCCCGAATTGGGCTCTCTTCGGGGAGCCTGCTTTCCCCTCTCTCTCTGCCTGCCTCTGTGCCTACTTGTGATCTCTCTCTCTCTGTCAAATAAATAAATAAAATCTTTAAGGGGAAAAAAAAAAGCATCTCAATGCTAGGAAGTCAAACGAAGAATTTGCCATCAGATGTCACCTGTAATACCTATAGATTTGGGTGAATTCCTCTATTCTTGAGGTTCCCCAAAAACATCCTAAATTTCCTGGGCCTGCAGGTTAGTGACCTTCTTTATTTACCTATAATGCTGAGAACCCTATAAGCCAGGTGTCAACCCGGTTTTTTCCAAAAGGGCTTAGTAAGCTTTGGCCCCATAAAGTCAACCTTATTTCCTTAAAATTGTCTGTTCTGTCTGATTTTATACATCATTTTCAAATGTGACGTTCCAGTCAAAGCCTTGGTCATATAATCAATGTTTTAAATTATGTCCTATCACAAAGAGGACAGCTTCTTGCTGAGCCTATGCAAATAGTTACATTGCCATGAAAATAAGAATGTTCAATAATAGTTTCAGAGTATTTTTGAGGAATCGTGGAAGGAGAAAAGATAAATGTTTTCATTTTGTTTACACAAGTAAAATATATTTCTTAAATTCCCTATGAGTGAAGTCATACGGCACTTGTCTTTCTCTAACTTATTTCACTTAGCATTATACTCCAGCTCCATCCACATCGTTGCACGTGGCAAGATTTCATTCTCTTTTATGGCTGAGTAATATTCCATTGTATGTATACATATATATAACCACATCTTCTCTATCCATTCATCAGAGAGTGGACACTTGGGCTCTTTCCATAATTTGCTAATGTAGATGATGCTGCTGTAAACACCGGGGTGCGTGTATTCCTTCAAATTAGTATTTTTGTATTCTTTGGGCAAATACCTAGTAGTGCCATTGCTGAATTGTAAGGTAGTTCTATTTTTAACTTTTTGAGGAACCTCCAGATGTTTTCCAGAGTGGCTGCACCAGTTTGCATTTAAGAAACAAAACAAACTTGGGACGCCTGCGTGGCTCAGTCATTAAGCATCTGCCTTCGGCTCAGGTCATGGGGTCCGAGGTCCTCAGATCCTGGGGTCCTGGGATCAATCCCCGCACCGGGCTCCTTGCTCAGCAGGAAGCCTGCTTCTCTCTCTCCCACTCCCCCTGCTTGTGTTTCCTCTCTCACTGTCTCTCTCTCTGTCAAATAAATAAAAATTCTTTAAAAAAGAAAGAAAGAAAACAAATGGGGGTGCCTGAATGGTGCAGTCAGTTAAGCTTCCAATTCTTGGTTTCAGCTCAGATCACAATTGCAGGGTCATGAGATAGAGCCCCCTTGCGCTTGGCACTCAGCGTGGAGTTGGCTTGGGATTTTCTCTCCCTCTCTCTGCCCCTCTCACTTGTGCTCTCTCTCTCAGTCTCTCTCTAAAATAAACACATAGGGGCGCCTGGGTGGCTCAGTGGGTTAAGGCTTCTGCCTTCGGCTCAGGTCATGATCCCAGGATCCTGGGATCGAGCCCCGCATCGGGCTCTCTGCTCATCAGGGAGTCTGCTTCCTCCTCTCTCTCTCTGCCTGCCTCTCTGCCTACTTGTGATCTCTGTCTGTCAAATAAATAAATAAAATCTTTTAAAAAAAATAAAATAATAAAATAAAATAAACACATAAATCTTTTAAAACAAACAAAACTATCATAGGGGGAAAAAAAAGAGAGGCAACCAAGAAATAAAGTCTCACAATATAGAACAAACCGATGGTTACTAGAGGGGAAGTAACTAAGGAGATGGGTTAAACAGGTGATGGATATTAAGGAGGGCCTGTGATGAGCATGAGTTATGTGTGGAAATGTTGAATCACTTAATTTATAGATAGTTGTGGTTTTACACTGATGCTTTCCTAAAAGCTCCGGCAACCAGCTATAAGCCAGATGGTGTATTTAACAAAAGGATACGGTACACCTAAAACTAATATTACACTGTATGTTAACTGTAATTTAAATAAAAACTCACGTGTGTGTGTATACTTTTTTTTTAAGATTTTATTTATTTACTTGACAGACAGAGATCACAAGTAGGCAGAGAGGCAGGCAGAGAGGAAGGGAAGCAGGCTCCCCGCTGAGCAGAGAGCCCCTGGGATCATGACCTGAGCCGAAGGCAGAGGCTTTAACCCACTGAGGCACCCAAGCGCCCCTTTTTATTTATTTATTTTTTTTTTTAGTAAAACTTGGAGCACCTGGGTGGCTCAGTGGTTAAGTGCCTTCAGCTTAGGTCCTGAGCTCCCAATCCTGGGATAGAGCCCTCCCTCCCCAGTTCTGCTCCCTGCCCAGCAGGGAGTCTGCTTCCCCTCCTTTTGCCTCTCTCCCTGCTCATGCGATCTTACTCTGTACCTCTCTACCTCAAATGAATAAATTCAATCTTTAAAAAAAAAAAAAAAAAGCACGACTTACTAGATTGTTAAGTCATGAACCTATTGGCTTTTTCATTGGAGTTTTGGAAATCCTAATTTAATTTATTGTTTTGATCTCAAGGGTATTGAAGCAATGCCATCAGAAGCCTGTACCTGGTACAGTCCTTTTCCATGGGTCTCTGAGACCGTATCCTTTTGTTAAATACACCATCTGGCTTATAGCTGGTTGCCGGAGCTTTTAGGAAAGCATCAGTGTAAAACCACAACTATCTATAAAACCACCACAGTTAAAGATCTGAGTTTGTTATAAAAATAATACAGTCGACAGGGAAATTTGCTTGCTTCTGTGACATAGAACATTTTAACATAATAACTAAATATTATACCTGGGGATATTATAGTGAGACTATTGACAAATTTCTAGGAACTTTATAAAATTTCTAAAATAGTAACATTCTGCCCATACAAATATAACCTAGAGAAGGTTAAATATCTCTTCTTTGACAGTGGTTCCCAGGTAATGGGAATAATAATCAAATAAACCTAATTAATTTAACATCTCTCCTTTTAGAAGGTGAGAAAACAAATCCTTTGAGGTTTTCCAGTAATCCTCTCAGAAAATTCAGTTAGTTTGAGGTCAGGAAGACTTTATTTAGAATTCAATTTTGGGAAGTTGCCCAAATTGTTAAATGCTTTAAATATTTAATTACATAGGATCACAGGTCATTGTAAAACAATACTTAGTTATCCATTTAACCAAAGTGGTGATAAAAATTCAAAGGCAAAGGCAAATGAAAAATAAAGAACCTTACCTCTGAATAGTGAGAAGACTTTGTTCTCTTAAGTAACAAAGGACATGATGATAAAGACAACTCGAAGCACAGGAAATTATTCTGATAAGACACAATATATGCTACCTAGGCAGATTAAAAGGTAAAGAAAAATCTCTCAGTCTTTTATTAAGACTAGACCAATAATCAAAAAAACTTTGTATTTTTTTTAACATTTTTTTAAAGATTTTCTTTTTATTTATTTATTTGATAGATCACAAGTAGGCAGAGAGGCAGGTAGGGGGTGGGGGGAAGGAAGCAGGCTCCCTGCTGAACAGAGAGCCCGATTCGGGGCTCGATCCCAGGACCTTGAGATCATGACCTGAGCCAAAGGCAGAGGCTTAACCCACTGAGCCACCCAGGAGAGGGGAAGCAGCAGGCAGAAGAAGAGGCTCCCTGCTGAGCTAGGACCCTGATGTGGACTTGATCCCAGGATCGTGGGATCATGATTTGAGCCGAAGGAAAATGCTTAACTGACTGAGCCACCCAGACATCCCAAAACTTTTAATTTTACCGAGAAAAACAAACTCTGGTTTTGTCAGTACACTATTGAGATTAAAGTTCAAGAGGTGAGGCTGGCTCAGTGAGTGGAGTGTATGGGTATTGATCTCAGAGCTGTGAATTCAAGCTGCACGTTGGGTTTAGAGATCACTTAAAAAATAATAATAAAGGGGCGCCTGGGTAGCTCAGTGGGTTAAAGCCTCTGCCTTCGGCTCAGGTCATGATCCCAGTGTCCTGGGATGGAGCCCTGCATCAGACTCTCTGCTCAGCGGGGAGCCTGCTTCTTCCTCTCTCTTTCTGCCTGCCTCTCTGCCTACTTGTGGTCTCTCTCTCTCTGTCAAATAAATAAATAAAATATTTAAAAATAATAATAATAAAATATTTTTAAAAAATTAAAAAATAAATTTCATTAAAAAAAAAAAGCTATAGGCACACCTGGGTAGCTCATTTAAGTGTCTGCCTCAGACTCAGGTCGTGATCCCAGTGTCCTGTGATGGACTGCCCTCAGCAGGAAGCCTGCTTCTCCCTCTCCCTCTGCATTCCCCGTCTTGTGCTCTCTGGCTCTCTATCTCTCTGTCAAATAAATAAATAAAATCTTTTAAAATAATAAATAAATAAAATGTATGTTTGCATTATAATTTAAAGTTAACAACTCTGGAAGCATACCTAGTTTATTACACCAACAATGCCAAACTAGTCTTATTTACCAAAGATTTATACAAGTTATGTGACAATGAAAAATATTTGAGTTGATTCCTGAATTTCTGGAAGTTTTAGGAAGACTAAATTTATGTAAGAACTTATTTCTAAGACAGGATACAATTTTTTTTTTAATTTTTACTTTTCTAATTTAATTCAAGTAATTAACATATAATGTATTGTTTTTTTCAGGGGTACAGGTCTGTGATTCATCAGTCTTACACAGTTCACAGCACTCACCATAGCACATACCTCCCCAATGTCCATCCCCCCCCACCCCATCCCTCTTACCCCCTTCCGCTCCAGCAACCCTCAGTTTGTTTCTTGAGATTAAGAGTCTTTTATAGTTTGTCTCCCTCTCTGGTTTCATTTTGTTTCATATTTTCCTTTCTTCCCCTATGGTCCTCTGCCTTGTTTATTAAATACCGCATATCAGTGAGATCATACAATAATTGTCTTTATGATTTACTTATTTCGCTTAGAATAATACCCTCCAGTTCCACCCATGTTGTTGCAAATGGCAAGATTATTTTTTTTGATGGCTACATAATGTTCCTCTGTGTGTGTGTGTGTATACATATATACACACACCACATCTTCTTTATCCATTCATCTGTCAATGGACATCTGGGCTCTTTCCATAGTTTGGCTACTGTGGACATTGCTGCTATAAACATTCGGGTCCAGGTACCCCTTCAGATCACTACATTTGTATCTTTGGGGTAAATACCCACTAGTGCAATTGCTGGGTTGCAGGAAGGATGCAGCTCTTATAAGGGATTTTATAAATTAATTTGGTAATACCATCGGGAGATAGGGAAATATATATATGTACCAGACATAGATAAATGTACAGACAAATGCAAATACAGATTTCACAGTTTTCATATTAAAACTGTGATTCAGACTGGCTACCTTGATCAACAGAGTTATTTTTATTCTTGCTTGAAATGAAGCTTCACCTTAATGTCTCTGTTTATTTCAGATGATTTGGAAAAAGCCAAGGAAATGTTAACAAAGATGAGATACTTTTCAAATGTAGAAGAAAAGATCAAGTTAAAGAAGATTCCCTTCTAATGATTACTAGTTTAAAAGTTTCAAAAATAAAGTTCTTGTATATTTCTTTCCTGGCTTCTGTTCATTGAGACTAGGGATGCATTCACCATTTTAGTTTTTACTAATTTTACCATTTTAGTTAAACCTGTAGCTCAAGCATTAAGGGATGGGAGTTTATCACGGGAGAGGAAACAGAGTACCCGGAGCTTGGCCAGTCAGTTGTGTCATACTTGATACAGCATGCTCCCCATATAGTCCAGTAAAAGAAGTGGGGATGGGGCCAACCTAGGGCTCTGGAGAAAGGATTGGCTAACCTTTGCTGCAAAGGCCAGATAGTAAATGATTAGACTTTGTGGCCCGTCCTGCCTCTTTTATAACTGCTCGACTGTCATAGTAGCACTTTGTTTACAAAACAGGCAGGGAGCTAGATTTGACCCAGGGATTCCCAACCTCTGCCCTAGAACCATATCATCTTTCTTTTTTTTTTTTTTTAAAGATTTTATTTATTTATTTGACAGACAGAGATCACAAGTAGGCAGAGAGGCAGGCAGAGAGAGAGGGAAGCAGGCTTCCTGCGGAGCAGAGAGCCCGATGCGGGGCTCGATCCCAGGACCCTGAGATCATGACCAGAGCCGAAGGCAGCAGCCCAAACCACTGAGCCACCCAGGTGCCCCCCATATCTTCTTTCTAATGGCAGGCCCCTCACTAGTGCCCTTGTTAGTCTAATCTTCAGAGCATTCAGTTTGGTAACCATGCAAAGCTGCCTAAGGATCTCTCAGGCCTGCATTTCAAAATGTAGATAATATTATCAAGAGTTAATCCTGTGGGGCCAAGATGGGTACAGAGATTTAAAAAAAAAAAAAAGAAAAAAAAAGCTTAAAAAAAGAAAAATTTAAAGAAATAACAATGCTTGGAGAGCATTGCTTGTTTACAATGGAAAAATCAGAGCTCTGAACTAAGCTTAAAACTACTGCAGTCCCTTTGCATCCTCCCTCAGCCTTGTCTAAGAATTTATATCTTGTGAATTCTGATTCTGTTCTACTCAGTTTGTTATCATTTTAGGATTTATGGATCTTCTGAAGGCAAATTAACCACAGCAACTGTCTGGCTTCATGGTATTTGGGAATATTAGTATAATCAGCAGCCCTCTTACATTTTATAAGGAGAATGGGTTCCTAGTCTAAAAACACACAGGGAGTCTTTAAGTGAACAATTACAATGCAAGCAAATATGTCATGATTAAATTGGGTGCCTCTGCAAAGCAGTAAGAACCGAAATACTTCTGCAGACTATCTTTATTCTACAGAAAGATGGTAGGGACCAAAACAATCTGACCAGAAAAAGAAATCAGATAAACATTTTTGGAGGAACTTCAAAGAAACGTTTCCCCTACCTATTGCCATCAGCTGGAAAGGCCACGGGGCCATGGGGCCTAGTTCTGATTTATGGGATAAATAAAAAGACTTTATCTCTGAGTCAGTGTAACTACTTTTGTTTTTTGTCTTTTTTTCCTTCACTCTTCCAAATTCTTTCCCTGTTAGGGTAAAGCCCAAGTTCAGTGGAACTCTAAATTCAGGAAACTTTGTAAGTATTCCCCGTGAATGCCCTATGGGGAGGTAGGCTCCTAGACTTCTGGAAAGTTGGCAGCCCTATTTGGACTAAAGGTTTGTTTTTGGTTTTGTTTTTTAAGTTTATTTATTTATGTAATCTCTATACCCAGTATGGGGCTGGAACTCATGATCAAGAGTCACATGGTCCTCCGAATGAGCCAGCCAGCTAGGCACCCCTGAATTAAAACTTCTGACCAAGTGAAGCAAATTAAGCACTCACCCCACCCCAGCATCCTTCCCAATATAGAAAAAATTTATCAGAACAACTAAGAGGTTTTGGGGAAGCCTGGGTGGCTCAGTAGTAGGTTGTGTCTGCCTTTGGCTTGGGTCATGATCCCAATATCCTGGAACCAAGTCCCACATTGGGCTCCCTGCTCAGCGGGGAGCCGGCTTCTCCCTCTCCCTTTGCCTGCCCCTCCCCTTGCTTGTGCACTCTGTCAAATAAATAAACAAAATCATTTTAAAAATGGGTGGGGGGGACAAGAAAAGGAACAGAGGTGCCTGGATGCCTCAATTGGTTAAGCGACTTCCTTCGGCTCAGATCATGATCCTGGAGTCCCGGAATCAAGTCCCACATCGGGCTCCCTGCTCAGCATGGAGTCTGCTTCTCCCTCTGAATTCACCCCTCTCATGTTCTCTCATTCTCTCTCTCTCAAATAAATTTAAAAAAAAAAAACAACTTTTTTTTTTTTTAAGATTTTATTTATTTATTTGAAAGACAGAGATGACAAGCAGGCAGAGAAGCAGGCGGGGGGCGGGGGAGCAGGCTCCCTGCTGAGCAGAGAGCCCGATGCGGGGCTCCATCCCAGGACCCTGGTATCATCACCTGAGCTGAAGGCAGAGGCTTTAACCCCCTGAGCCACCCAGGCGCCCTAAAAAAAATCTTTAAGAGAACAAAAACAAATAAGAGGTTTTGACTAGGGGGGGGGAAAGGTTTTGACTAATTTGTGATTATTTCTTTGCAGACTCTATTGTTAGACAAATCCGTTGTTACGGATTGGATGTGCACCGCCTCCACCTGGAAAATTCATATGGTGAAGCCCTAACCCACAGTGTAGCTATATTTGGAGGTCGTGCCTCTTAAGGAATTAATTAAGGTTAAACGAGGTCATAAGGGTAAGACTCTCATCAGGCGGGATTTGTGTCCTTATGAGAAAAGATACCAGGGAGCCCCCTCACTTTCTCCCTACACTCATGCACGGGGGTTGGGGGACAGGAGATAACCAGGAAGTGACTTCTAACCAAAAACTGAAACTGACCTTGGGCGCCTGGGTGACTCAGTAGGTCAGAGCGGCTGCCTTCGGCTCAGGTCATGATTCTGGGGTCCTGGGATTTCCCCAATTCAGGTTCCTTGCTCAGTGGGGAGCCTGCTTCTCTGCCTGCCACTCCCCCTGCTCTTGCTCTCTCTCTCTCTCTCTCTCTGACAAATAAATAAATAAATAATTGAAAAAAGAAAGAAAGGAAGGAAGGAAAAGAAAGAAAAGAAAAGAAACTGACCATTCTGGCATATTGATCTTGGATTTCCAGCCTCCACACCATAAGAAAATTGACTGCTGTTGTGAAGTCACCCACTCCATTGTATTTTATTCTGTGGGCCTGACCTGAGTGATACACCTGGATTTGAATCCTAGCTCTGCCCCCTATGAGTGTGAGGCCACAATTATGCTAAGCTTCATTCGTTCATCTTCAACATGGTGATAACAGAACGTATTTTACAGGGTTGTTGAAGGATTAAATGAAATTAATTAAGCAAAGTCTTCATCCAATGCATAGCACATAGTAAGCACTCAAATGTGATTTTTAAAATTATAATGATGGGGGCACCTGGGTGGCTCAATGGGTTAAAGCCTCTGCCTTCAGCTCGGGTCATGATCTCAGGGTCCTGGGATCGAGCCCCAAATACGGCTCTCTGCTCTGTGGGGAGCCTGCTTCCTCCTCCCTCTCTCCCTGCCTTTCTGCCTACTTATGATCTCTGCAAATAAATAAATAAAATATTTTAAAAAAATTATAATGATGACTTTTATTATTTTTATTTTGGCAACAAAGTCATGTCTTTCACAGCAGAGTAAACACGACCCTTTCAGCAGAGTTTCCAGCCCCTACTCTGTGTAAACAAGAGTTCAGCCCTGGGAGAGATGTAGAGAACAATTAGAAGCTTCCTGTCTATTTGGGGAGAGGGATTTTATACCAATCATCAAAATAATAATAAATGTTCCCATTTGCTGGGGAGACTGGCTGGCTCAGTTGGTGAAGCCTGTGAGTCCTGGTCTCGGGGTTGTGAGTTTGAGCTCCACACTGGGTCTACAGATTTCCTAAAAAATGAAAAAAAAAAAAAAATCAGGAAAAAGAAGTTCCCATTTGCCCCATAGTTACTTTGCCTGAACCCATCAAATTAAATCCAATTTAATTTCATTGTACAGATGAAGAAACAAGCTCCCAGAAGATAAGAGTCAAGAGCTAGGATTCAAACCCAGGTCCAACTAAGCCTACATTCTTAGGGAGGCTGAACCTATCAAATTAAGTCCCAGCCAAGAAGATTAAACAATTTGTAACTAGGGGCCATTTCCCAGGGCTTGTGTCTTGCCAAACAGAGGCCAGATTTGATGCAAGTCCCTATTTCCAAGGTCTGCACATACAGCTTCACTGTGAACAGGGAGGGATCACTCCCAGGTGTAGTAACCAGGTAAGAAGGTTTCAGGGAAGAGTGGGAATAGAATCGGGACAGTCAGAGAGAAGCTGTGTCAGATGTCCCCAAGACCCACCCTAGATGCAGTGACTCTCTAGGAAATATCACTTGACTCCTACTCATGGTATGATGTATTACAGTGAAAGGATACCCAGACTAGTTCTTGGACACTGGTCACACGTATTTCTCCCTAGCGTGTGCCAGAATTCCAGACTCCCAGAAGGAAAACAGGTATTCAGCATACACTATATTGTTCCTACAAACAATTTAGGCATGATGGGCCAGTCTTATCAATTCTGGGAATAAGGAAACTCTCCCCAAATCCAGATTCCCAGTCAAGGGCTAAGCTTGTCCTCAGGCTTTTCTAAGGATATGCAAACTCAGGACTGCCATGTTAACTTTTTCCTGCACAGAAGCCAAGGCAGGGTTCCCATTATAGCAGAGGGAATTATACAACCAATCATCTACCACTAGAGAGAAAGGCACCTCCATTGCTGACTGGATTTTTCCTGTCTGTGTGGCTGCCACCAAGCCAAGAGAAAGATGCTGCTTTGCTCTGAGTCAAGATAGCAGTCATGCCCCCTAGTGTGTTCAACAGCAGGTGACCAATGCCTTGGATGTAAAGCTTTACTTTGACTAAGAATTTCTTTGGTTCTGTCACTTTATGTGACATGTTGAATATATCAGAGGTGGCTGGATGAAAAATTACAACACACCATTTTTCATTTCCAGGAGTCGCAAGGGGCAAGGAGTCCAAGGGGCAAAAGAATCATCAGAAACACATCATCAGACTCCCAAGGGTTAAGGGCTTCAGACAGAAAACAGCACATGGATGATGGGGGCAGGAGCGATGTATGGGGACGGGGTGAGGTCTTCAAGGAAATGGTGTAGGTGCCCCATCTCAAGCTATGGAGGAGATAGTACTAGACTCTTATCGTTGCCATGGAGACTGTGTTGACAGTCTCGTGATTTTTTTCAAGAGAGACGTTAAAATTGAGATTTTAAAAGGATATTTCCCTGGGGCTGCCAGGACTATGGAAGCCCCAAGCAAGATACCTAACTCAGCTGGGGTAAAGGAAGGAACAGGATAGGATTTGCAGAGGAGGTGATGTGAGAGAGTAAAGTGTCAAAAGAAAGAAAGAAAGAGGAAGGAAAGAAGGAAGGAAGGAAGGAAGGAAGGAGCACTCACCCAGTGGACTAAGGAAAGAAGAAATCAGGTTACAAATTATATTTGTGATATCCAGTTTTCACACAATCAGACAGAACTGGGTTTCCCATCTAGTGCTTCCTCTAACTCACTGTGTGACATTGAGCAGTTTAGTTTCTGAGTTTCGGTCTTCTTGTCTGTAAAACATGAATGGCCATAGCACCACCCTCAACGATGAAGACATGTAAATGGGACATCAGGAGTGATGAGTATATAAAGGAGGCCACTGTACTCAGCAAATAGTAATAGAAGCACGGAAGGAGATGGGAGCAGAGAGGAAGGGACCTTGGCTTCAACCTGGGGTTAGGGGCAGAGTTATGGATGCTTCCTGTAGGCATTTGGCATTTTCAGGTAGATAAGCAGATGTGGCATGCAAGTGAAGAAGAATCCTATTGCCCTGGGCCAGAGAGGAGCTTGAGAGAGAGATAGCCAGGTCAGGAGGAGCAGTACAGTTGACCTTGAACGACACAGGTTTCAGGACTGCTGGTCCACTTATACACAGAAATTTTTCGATATAGTTCAGTACCGTAAATGTATTTTCTCTTCCTCACGATTTTCTTTTTTTTTTTTTTTAAGATTTTATTTATTTATTTGACAGATAGAGATCACAAGTAGGCAGAGAGGCAGGCAGAGAGAGACAGAGAAGCAAGCTCCCTGCTGAGCAGAGAGCCCGATGCAGGACTCAATCCCAGGACCCCAGGATCATGACCTGAGCTGAAGGCAGAGGCTTTAACCCACTGAGCCACCCAGGCGCCCTTCCTCATAATTTTCTTAATAATATTTTCTTCTCTCTAGCTTACTTGACTGTAATAACACATGTATAATATGTACAGCATTAAAATATGTGTTAATCAACTATTTGTATTATTGGTAAGGCCTCTGTCAATAGTTAGCTATTAGTAGTTAAGTTTTTGGGAAGTCAGGACTCATATGTGGATTTTCTTTCTTTCTCTCTCTCTCTTTCTTTTTTTAAGATGTTATTTATTTATTGGAAAGGGAGAGAGCAAGAGAGAGCACAAGTGGGAGGAGAGGGAGAAGCAGGATCCCCTCAAGCAGGGCCCCCAATGCGGGGCTCTATCCCAGTACCCTGGGATCACAACCTGAACTGAAGGCACCAACCCTTATGTGGTTGAAGAGCCACTGGAGTACATGGGTGGCTCAGTTGGCTGAGCGTCTGCCTTGGGCTCAGGCCATGACCCCAGGGTCCTGAGATCGAGCTCTGCCTCCAGCTCGTTGCTCAGCAGGGAGCCTGCTTCTCCTTTCGCCTCCGCCCCGACATGTGCTCTCTCTCTCTGTTAAATAAATAAAATATTTTTAAACGATTAATATGGTAAGTTCTATGTATTATTTTTTTTAATGTTTTATTTTTAAGTAATCTCTATACTCAACATAGGGCTCAAACTTACAACCCTGAGATCAAGAGTCACATGGTCTACTGACTGGGCCAGCCTGATGCCCCATTTAATGTATATTTTACCACAATAAGAAAAAAGGGAAAAAGAAAATGTGGTTCTAACTACCAGTTATATGTAAGTGTTGGCTCACTCTCTCTGCTGTTATTGTATATGTGTGCTTTCATCATTATAATGTTTTATATTCTGTCTGGCTTCCTTAGTTTCAAATTCTCAGAGTAGAGGAAAGCTCACTATAACCCCTATGTATCTCTTATTCACAATAATTACCAACACCTCCTCCAGCATTAGGAAAAAAAAATGGCACATACCACTAGAACCTCCTGGCATATGTTAGAAAGAAGGATGGCATACACCACTAGCAGGCTGGGTGTTTTGTACTGCACGTAGACCTAAGCCACCTTGCCCATCCATGGCTATTGGGTTCCTGTTGGGAGGTATCAGAAACCACCAAGAATACTGGGTAGGTCAAAGTTAGCTGCTCTACCGTAACCTTGCTACCAGATTTGCTTTCTACAAGTTGTACTGAGATTTAATTTATGTGCCATAGAGTTCATCTGTCTGAAGTGTATACAGTTAGTGGTTTTAAACCTATTTACAGAGCTATGCAACCATCACCAGGATCTAATTTTAGGACATTTTTGTCATCTCAAAAAGGAATCTTGTGCCCTTAGGAGTCACTCTCTATCCTCCCCACCTCTTGTCCTAGGCAAATATTAACCTGTAGATTTGCTAGGCTGGATATTTCTTACAAACAAAACCATACAATGAGTGGTCTTTTGTGACTGGCTTCTTGCCTTTAGCATAAATGGTACACATTTTGGAGGCATATGGCTGGCTCAGTCATTGAAGCATGTGACTTTTGATCTCAGGATTGTAGCTTTGAGCCCCACATTGGGTGTTGTAGAGATTACTTAAAGATAAAATCTTTAAGGGGACGCCTGGATGGCTCAGTTGGTTGGGCGGCTGCCTTCGGCTAGGGTCCTGATCCCAGGGTCCTGGGATGGAGTCCCACATCGGGCTCCTTGCTTGGCGGGGAGCCTGCTTCTTCCTCTGCCTCGGCCTGCCTCTCTGTCTGCCTGTGCTCACTATCTCTGACAAATAAATAAATAAAATCTTTTTTAAAAAAAATAATAAAATAAAATCTTTAGGGACATCTGGGTGGCTCGGTGCATTAAGCAACTGCCTGAAGCTTGGGTCATGATTCCAGGGCCCTGGAATCTAGTCTCACATCAGGGGACTAGATCCCAGGAAGCAAGAAGTCTGCTTCTCCCTCTGCCTGCTATTCCCCTTGTGCTCTCTCTCTATCTGACAAATAAATAAATAAAAATCTTTTTAAAAAAATCTTTAAATCAATAAATAAATGTCTGTATGTACGCATTTTTGTGTGGACATATATTTTCATATTTCTTGGATCTATGCCTAGGAGTAGAATTGCTGGGTCATATGGTCCCTATATGTTTAATCTGTTGATAAACTGCCAAACTGTTTTCCAAAGTGCTTGTACTACTGATATTCTTATCACAGTATATAAAGTTTCCAATTTCTCCATATCCTTGGCAACACTTGCTACTGTCTTTTTAATTTTAGCCGTTCTAGTAGGTGGCAAAGTGATATCTCACTGTAGTTTTGCTTTTTTTTTTTGAGATGGGGGGAGAGAGAGTGTGAGCAAATGATGGGGGAATAGAGAGGGAGAAAGAGAAGGAGCCCAGTCTCTGTACTGGACCCAGAGATGCTGACCTGTGCCCAAATCAAGAGTCAGGTGCTTAACCAACTGTATCACTGCATCTTCATTTGCTACTAATCACTGTAGTCTTCATTTGAATTTCTGACTCATGATGTTGCACATATTATCTCATATTTACTAGCCATTTATAAATCTTTTCTGAAGTAATGTCTGTTCTTATCCTTTTTTTTTTTTTTAAAGATTTTATTTATTTATTTGACAGAGAGAGATTACAAGTAGGCAGAGAGGCAGGCAGAGGGAGAGAGGAGGAAGCAGGCTCCCTGCTGAGCAGAGAGCCTGATGCGGGACTCGATCCCAGGACCCTGAGATCATGACCTGAGCCGAAGGCAGCGGCTTAACCCACTGAGCCACCCAGGCGCCCGAGTCTGTTCTTATCCTTTACCCTTTTAAAAACTGGGTTGTCCTTTTACTATCGAGTTAATTTTTCAGCTATGGTAATACAATTCGTTTTTTGAATAGATAACTATAGCTGAAGCACTTGTAGGAGTTGCTTTTTTTTTTTTTTAAGTGGGCTCGACATCCAATGTGAGGCTTGAACTCATGATCCTGAGATCCAGATCATAAGTCACATGCTCTACTGACAAAGCCAGCCAGGCACCCAAAGGAGTTGCCTTTGATTAAATCTCCTTCCTACCCCAGGAGTGTGTATGTGGTAAGGGAGGGGCATACCAGCCCTGCGGTGGACCAAAGCCAAAACACATGCTCTATCACACCGTGCAGAAATAATACAAAGAAAATTGTAGACTACATCACAGTGTTATACAGGCAAACATCTCGGGGTAAAACTTTATTAACAAACCCAAGGGGTTTTTTGTTGTTGTTGTTTGTTTGTATTTTAAAGATTTTTTAATTTATTGGACAAAAAGAGAGAGAGAGCAGAAGTAGGCAGAACCACAGGCAGAGGGAGAGGTAGAAGCAGGCTTCCCGCTGAGCAGGGAGCCGGAAGTGGGGCTCCATCCCTGGCCCTGGGATCATGACCTGAGCCAAAGGCAGACGCTTAACCGACTGAGCCACCCAGGCGCCCCTGTTTGTTTGTTTGTTTTTAAACACATGTGAGAACTGTGAAAAACAAATTAAATGAATAACTAAGAATGTGTACAATAGCCCATTGTTCCTTGGGACAATGCAAGGGAGGTGCTTCACTGCTCAGACCGATTGCTTATTTGTTCTGCCCCAGTCATGTGCATCAAGGAAATCAAGGAAATTTGTGGGCATTCTCATTGACATTAACCCCAGAGATGTGTGAAAATCCCTAATTTCATGTTTTCAAGCCTACTCTTGGCAGAATACATTCCATAAGGTACTTCAAGAGTTTAACATAAGACCATGTGCCATTTCATTCCCTCTTCTGGCTCCAAAAGCACCACAAACATTTAATATACTAGAAAGGTCTGTTTGGATGCAAAAGATGGCAAGTGTTACCAGAGAGAATCACAAATGTACACAAGAATTTGGAGGTGAGTGAGAAGAGCTGAGAGAAATTCAATAGAAAACAGGGGCGCCTGGGTGGCTCAGTGGGTTAAGCCGCTGCCTTCGGCTCAGGACAAGATCTCAGGGTCCTGGGATCGAGTCCCACATCGGGCTCTCTGCTCGGCAGGGAGCCTGCTTCCTCCTCTCTTTCTGCCTGCCTCTCTGCCTACTTGTGATCTCTGTCTGTCAAATAAATAAATAAATAAATCTTTAAAAAAAAGAAGAAAGAAAGAAATTCAATAGAAAACAGAAGAAAATCCAAACTGCTAGATGCAGACATCAGGTGGGGAGTGGGAAGAGATGAAGGTGGAAGGTAGGAAGGGGAGGGATCCTGAAGGAACTGGAGTCTGGTAAGCAGGCTAAGCCTCCATGAAGACCAATAGGGAGTCATGGAAGGTTTTAGAGCAGGGGAGGAACACATCAGGATGGCATGTTGGACGAATAACCTCTGTCTGTGCCATACTTAACAGGCTGGAGGAGCAAGAGTTGAGTAGGGAGACTAGCTAGGATATTCCAGCAAGAAAGAGATCACGGAGCCTATGGGGTCATGGTGATACTGATATTCTCAGTTTTGGGCAGTCCTACTTGCTTAGGTGAGGAAGCTGCCACACGCTGGGAATGTGCTTATCACACAGGTTTAATAGTATCTGCCACGTCCCTTCTCTTCTGCTCTAGGTTCCCTTCTTGATGTTGACCTGAGAAGCCACGTGTAGATGCCTCATCACCACTACCAGTGCTCACCACAACCGTGCCAATGTCCAGACGACACAGCTGGTCAACTAATAATTAACAAAGAAGAAAGCAGACAGGGGACCTAGACTAAAGGAGACTGGAGAGACAAGGAAACATAACGCACTGCTGAATTATGATGCCATCAAATCAACTATAAAAAAACCTTTTAAGGGGCACCTAGGTGGCTCAGTGGGTTAAACCACTGCCTTCGGCTCAGGTCATGATCCCAGGATCCTGGGATTGAGTCCCGCATCGGGCTTTCTGTTCAGCAGGGGGCCTGCTTCCCTTCCTCTATCTCTGCCCGCCTCTCTGCCTACTTGTGATCTCTCTCTGTCAAATAAATAAATAAAATCTTTAAAAATAATAATAATAATTAAAAAAAAACCTTTTAGGGACATTTTGGAAAATGTGATTACTGATTAGGTGATTTTTTTTTTAAACATATTTTTTATTTATTTGACAGAGAGAGAGGTATCACATGTAGTCAGAGAGGCAGGCAGAGAGGGGAGGAAGCAGGCTCCCTGCTGAGCAGAGAGCCTGATGTGGGGCTCGATCCCAGTCCCCTGAGATCATGACCTGAGCCGAAGGCAGCAGCTTAACCCACTGAGCCACCCAGGTGCCCCTGATTAGGTGATTTTAAAAAATTATTAATTTTGGTGACACCTGGGTGGCTTAGTCAGTTAAGTGTCTGCCTTTGGCTCAGGTCATGATCCCAGGTCCTGGGATGGAGTCCCACATCCGGCACCTTGCTAAGTAGGGAGTCTGCTTCTCCCTCTGCCAGCTGTTCCCACTGCTTGTGCTTTCTTGTCTTTCTCTCTGACAAATGAATAAATAAAATCTTTTAAAAAAATTATTAATTTTGTTAGGTGTGATAATAGCATTGTGTTTTTTTTCTTAAGTATTTGTTAGAGATCAATACCAAAACATTCACAGATAAGATATTATTCTGGGATTTGCTTTAAAATAATCATGAAGGGGCGTCTGGGTGGCTCAGTGGGTTGAGCCTCTGCCTTCGGCTCAGGTCATGATCCCAGGGTCCTGGGATCAAGCCCTGCATCGAGCTCTCTGCTCAGTAGGGAGCCAGCTTCCCCTCCTCTCTCTGCCTGCCTCTTTGCCTACTTGTGATCTCTCTCCCTCTGTCAAATAAATAAAATCTTAGGAAAATAAAATAAAATAAAATAATCATGAAAGGGACGCCTGGGTGGTTCAGTCAGTTAAGGGCCTGCCTTCAGCTCATGTCAGGATGATTGAGTTCTACATCAGGCTCCTTGCTCAGCAGGGAGCCTGCTTCTCCCTTTGCCTGCCATTCTCCGGGCTTGTGCTCTCCCTCTCTCTCATTGTGACAAATAAATAAATAAAATCTTTTTTTTTTTTTAACTGACTTTTTAAAAAATATTTTATTTATTTATTTGACAGAGAGAAATCACAAGTAGACAGAGAGGCAGGCAGAGAGAGAGAGGGAAGCAGGCTCCCTGCTAAGCAGAGAGCCCGACGTGGGACTCGATCCCAGGACCCTGAGATCATGACCTGAGCCGAAGGCAATGGCTTAACCCACTGAGCCACCCAGGCACCCGGCACTTTTTATTTTGAAGGTTGTTACCAGACACAGGTTCTGCTGGCACCTTACTCTCAGATTTCTCAGTCTCCAGAACCATGAGAAACAATTCTCTGTTATTTATAGCATTTGTTATATAAAGCCTGACCAGACTAAAACACAGGGTTAAAGAAGATGAGAAGCAATTAACACTAGCTGCAAGCATTTCCTGACCATTAACTATACCAGACACTGTGCTAAGTGTTCTACTTTTTGTCAGTTTCACCAAAACTCAGTATTTTGGCGTCAGTAGCACTCCTTTGCAGAATAAGAGGCTGAGATGTCTCAAGGTCTCACAGTTACTATTGATGGTTTTAGATTTTTGTGATTCCGAAGCCAGGATCACAATCGTGGCTTTCCACAGCAAATGGAAATATTCTTTGCTGTTGAGCGCCCCCAGAATGCATATTTGAGGGAAGATCCCTCTATGAGTCAGGGTTCTCCAGAAAAACAGAACCAATAAGATATATATTTAAGAGGAAATCTATTATGGGAACTGAGTCACATGCTTATGGAGACTGAGAAGTCCCAAGTCACTTCTGTTTGTGAGCTGGAGAACCCTGAAAGCTGGTGATATAAGTCAGCTGGGTCCTAAGGAGGAGTTGATGGTGGAAATCTCCACTGAGTCTGAAAGCCTGAGAACCAGGAGCATGTTTTTGTTCATGGGCAGAAGAAGATGGATGTTACAGCTTGAGCAGAGCCAGTTCCCCCTTCCTCTGCCTTTTTGTTCAGTTTGGGTCCTCCCTGGATTGCATGATACCCACTCACTCTGGAGGGCCATCTGCTTTACTTAGGTCACCTATTCAAATGCTAATCTCTTCTGGAAACACCCTCGCAGACATATTCAGAAACAGTGTTTTAGCAGCTACCTGGGCTTTGTTTAGCCTAGTCAACTTGACACATAAAATGAACCATCACAATCCCTAAGGAATTAAATAACTTAAAAATGGCAGGATCCTCTCTTATCGAGGGTAGGGCAAACACTGCATGGTCAGATGTTGCCACTAACATTCCAAACGTGTGGCACCTTCTCAGAAGCAGCATTTATTCATTAATGTTTAGATCATAAAAGTATGGAAATACTATGGCTAGAGGTATGAAAAAACTGCATATGAAGATAATAAAGGGCTATAATATGTTTATCGGAAATATTGTGTCAGGTCATGGGTGTTTTTCATGATTCTTTAAGATTTTATTTATTTAGGGACGCCTGGGTGGCTCAGTGGGTTAAGCCGCTGCCTTCGGCTCAGGTCATGGTCTCAGGGTCCTGGGATCGAGTCCCACGTCGGGCTCTCTGCTCAGCAGGGAGCCTGCTTCCCTCTCTCTCTCTCTGCCTGCCTCTCCATCTACTTGTGATTTCTCCCTGTCAAATAAATAAATAAAATCTTTAAAAATAAATAAATAAATAAATAAATAAAAAGTGCCAAGTGCACCCCAAGTCCCTCTATTCCTGTTGGGTCTGTAATTGACTGTGAATGGTAAGGCATGAGAGCTCCTGCCAAAACCTCCCAACTCCATTTTTTATGATTTCCCATGATTGGTTTGCACACAACCCATTTTCTCCTTCAAAGAGGGCCCTCGCTTCCCTGTGTCCTCACCTGGTGTAAGCGCCAAGGGAGTTATCTTGAGTCTTCCAAAAGGGCGTTAATCCCATTCATGAATCCCGTAGGCTCCACCTTCTAATACCAATACAATCGGGATTAGGATTTCAACATTTGAATTGGGGTAGAGGAGTAACACAAATAACTGACCAGACGGACAGATGCTTAACCAGATGGGCCACCCAGGAGCCCCCCAAAATAAAAGAACCAAAAACACTTATCCTTTGACTATAAAATATCACGTATTCCTTGGAAAAGAACAAAAGCCTGAAATTTACAGCCTTAGAGTATAAATTCTGATAACCCCACCTCTCATGAGTCATTGCCATCAATATTTTGGTTTATGTCTTTTCTTCCAGAGGGGATGAAGGTTAATACTTTTGTATTAATATCCTAAGAAGGTTGTTTCTTGCTTATTTATTTATTTATTTATTTGAGGGGCACTTGGATGGCTCAGTTGGTTAAATGTCTGCTTTTGGCTCAGTTCATGATCTTGGAGTCCTGGAATCAAGCCCTGCATTGGGCTCCCTGCTCAGTGGGGGGACTGCTTCTCCCTCTCCCTCTGCCTGCTGCTCCCCTTGCCTGTGCTCTCCTGCTCTCTCTCTGTCAAACAAAAATTTTTAAAAAGATTTATTTATTTGGGAGGGAGAGACAGAACAGAAGGAGAGGGAGAAGCAGATTCCTCGCTGCACAAGGAGCCCACCGTGGGGCTCAATCCCGGGACCCTGAGATCATGATGTGAGCAGAAGGCAGAGGCTTAACTGAGGGAGCAACCCAGGTGCCCCTCTTGCTAAATTCTATTAACTGATGGCGATTAATTAGGTAGACAAATTACTTATCCTCTCGTTTTAGTTTTATCACCTTTATATAGAAAAATATATATACATGGGGTCCAGTTATGAGAGTAAAATGAGAAAATGTGGAGATCTGTATGTGTTATGTGATGTTTTGGAATAAGGTGAGGTTTGGTTGGGTGAGGTCCTGAACTGATGGCCAAGAAAGAATTTTTGAGACGTCTTTGGTGCAAAATGATGGTTTTTTTAAAGTAGGGGGACAGGACGCATGGGCAGAAAGGGCTGCTGCACTGGCTGATTATATACTTGGGAGCTGGGGGTAAGGAAAAAGGGAGGGTTTTTTTTTTTTTTTTCAAAGATGTTATTTATTCATTTGACAGACAGAGATCACAAGTAGGCAAAGAGGCAGGCTGAGAGAGAGGAAGGGAAGCAGGCTCCCCGCTGAGCAGAGAGCCTGACTCAGGGCTCCATTCCAGGACCCTGAGATCGTGACCTGAGCCAAAGGCAGAGGCTTTAACCTACTGAACCACCCAGATGCCCCAAAAGGGAGGTTTTTAAAAGAATTTCTGTATGCTAGGGAGAAAAAGCTACGAGATATTGGAGGCCTTGCCATGTCAGGTTAAGGTTGTTCCTCCCTCTAGTAAAGCATTCAGCTGAGAGTTTCCTTCTGGAAGTTAGGTTACTAATAAGAATGCCATATATATATACACATATATATATATATATGTATATATATCTCATTAAGACATTTTGTAAAACGAGGAAGAATCCTGTCTACAGGACCATAATTTCTATAAGGTAACCATTTGTTTCTCCCTTCCCTTAGCTTTAGGGCAGCCAGGGGTACCTGAGGAATGATCCACAGATCCCACCTGGGGGAGGGGGTGTTGCTGGGTGATAACTTGTGCTTTGCCCTCAGCTTGCCTCCTGCTCCCTCATCAGTATACACTAGCACACAGATGTATATGTGCACATGTTACCAAATGACCTATCATAGCCACTAACTCAGAAAATGAACTAGTGAGCCTCGGCGCAATGCCCAGCCAACTGCTCCATCCCAGGGAATCCCAGAAGGGCTGGACAAATCAAAAGCATAGCTCCTGGTTGGGTTTGCCAACACCTTTGCTAAACCAACCCAGATAAATTTGTAACAAGTGAAGCCCGATCTCTCAAAAGACAAGGGTTGGGAAAGGAGAGAGAAATTTACTTTGGTGGAGGTGGTTGACTCAAGCCTTAACAAATGGCCTCTTTGCCTGCAAGCTGGACACCTAGACTTTTACAGGGATGTAAGAGAACAGGCAGACAGGGAGTGATTACGGCTGGGGTTTGGGATGTTCAGCCCACCATCAAGGACACAGAAGGTATGAGGTGTGGCCTTCTAGGCATTCACTTGCTGTGGGGGCTCTTCGGAACTGGCAGTTGCAATGTTGTAGTTCTCAAAGCCTCAAGAAAGAGCAATGAGAAATAACCGTTGGGGTCTGTAATTGCACAAGATAGCTCTTGCGTGCACACATATACCCACACAAGTAAGAAAAAAAGACTAGAAGTGGTGAGGGAGCAGAAGGCAAGCTGAGGACAAAGGACAAGCTGACACCTTGCAACTACCCCCCCCCCCCACCCAGGGGTGGAGTTCATGTGACTTTCTTCTAGGATACTCCCATCTATCTTAAGGTTAATCCTTTGCTCCAGAGAAAACAACCTTAGCTTGACAATAGTCAGGCCTGCAGTATCCCAGGGGTCTTCTCTAGCATCTGAAAGTTCTTTTGGACACCTCTCTAAATCCTGGCAGGGGGAGGTGCCCAAAGCCCAAGTATATAGTCAGCCATTCCTCACAAGACCAGTGCAGCCACTCTGCCCATGGGTACTGTTTCTGTGCTTTAATAATATCACCGTTTTTGCACCAAAGAGGTCTCAACAATTCTTTCTTGGCGGTTGGCTTTGAACCTCACCAACAATCCAAAACTACATTAAAAAGGATATTCAGGGGCGCCTTGGTGGCTCAGTGGGTTAAGCTGCTGCCTTCGGCTCAGGTCATGATCTCAGGGTCCTGGGATCGAGTCCCGCATC
>NC_081564.1:21355604-21366992 GCF_022355385.1 Mustela nigripes
TGTGGGTTAAGCTGCTGCCTTCGGCTCAGGTCATGATCTCAGGGTCCTGGGATCGAGTCCCGCATCGGGCTCTCTGCTCAGCAAAGAGCCTGCTTCCTCCTCTCTCTCTGCCTGCCTCTCTGCCTACTTGTGATCTCTCTGTCAAATAAATAAATAAAATCTTAAAAAAAAAAAAAAGATTTAAAAAAAAAAAAAAGGATATTCATAGGGGCGCCTGGGTGGCTCAGTGGGTTAAGCCTCTGCCTTCGGCTCGGGTCGTGATCTCAGGGTCCTGGGATCGAGCCCTGCATGGGTCTCTCTGCTTGGCAGAGAGCCTGCTTCCCCCTCTCTCTCTGCCTGCCTCTGCCTACTTGTGATCTCTGCCTGTCAAACAAATAAATAAATAATAAATAAAATCTTAAAAAAAAAAAAAAAAGAAGGATATTCATATAATGGACCTTCCTGTGGGATAGTATGAAGGCTTTTTTTTTCTTCTTCTGTGTATTTTAGCACCATGTCCAATTATTTTCTACTAGACTGTGTTAGTTTGTTTTTTTTTCTTAAAGATTTTATTTCATTAATTTGAGAGAGAGAGAGAGAATGAGCAGGGGGAGAGGCAAAAGTGGAAGAGGCAGAGGGAGAAGAAGCAGGCTCCCCACTGAGCCAGAAGCCTGATGTGGGGCTTGATCCCAGGACCCTGTGTCATGACTCTAGCCAAAGGTAGACATTTAACCATCTGAGCCACACAGATGCCCCTAGACTGTTAGTTTTTTAACCAAAAATATTATTTTTTCTAAAAATATAACAGATAAGATTAGTCATCAAGAAAACAGAGTCAGGAGGGTATTGTCTCGAGGTCTGGGGTGCCTGGGTGGCTGGGTTAAGTGTCTGCTTTGGCTCGATCATGATCCCAATGGTCCTGGGAGTGAGCGCCATGTCAGGCTCTCCACTCAGCAGGGAGCCTGCTTCTCCTTCTCCCTTTGCCTGTCGCTGCCCCTGCTTGTATTCTATCAAATAAATAAATAAAATCTTTTTTTTTTTTTAAATGTCTATATGTCTGATCCAGTAACTGCCTGAGAGGATAATTGGAAGTTACCTAGAGGCAGGTCTACCCTACAGAAAAGAAGAGATGCCACCATTAGATTCTACACCTGCTCTTCTCAGGTTTCTGTAGGGGACAATGTACAATAATCCTCAGTCTTTTGCTTCCAGGGTCTGAAACCAAAAGGAGTCGGTCTCTCAGACAAACTTTAGTAAGGCTTTTCCTTTATTTTTCCAAAGCACCCTCTGCCAGGAAATTCAATGGGATAGAGTAAAGCCTAGCAGTTTAGGACAAGACTTAGTGTCTCAGACCTGGACTTGAATGCCTTCAGTTATAAATATGGAACTAGGGACTAAAACTAGCCTCAATTTTCTTATGGGTCCATCCAATTCACGGCGTTATAGTGAGGAACTGAATTTGGGTAAAGAGCATGGGCAAACAGTACTTAATTATTCTAGGGTGCCTGGGTAGTTCAGTTAGTTAAGCATCTGCCTTTAGCTCAGGTCATGATTCCAGCGTTCTGGGGTAGAACCGCACATCAGGTTCCCTGCTCAGGGGAGAATCTGCTTCTCCCTCTCAAACTTTCCCTCCCCTCTGTTCTTGCTTGTTTGCTCTTCCCCCCAAAATAAATAAAATATTTAAATAAATAAATAATTCTAGTACATTGTCTGATAAGAGATATACAACCTAGTACAGAATTGTGAACTACAGAATGAATTTGGGGACACCTGGGTGGCTCAGTCGGTTAAGTGGCTGCGGTCGGCTCAGGTCATGATCCCAGTACTCTGGGTACTCCCAGAGTACTGGGATCAAGTCCTGCATTGGGCTTCCTGCTCAGCAGAGAGCCTGCTTCTCCCTCTCCCTCTGCCTGCTGCTTTGCCTACTTGTGTGCTCTCTCTGTCAAATAAATAAATAAAATCCTTTAAAAAAAATGAATTTGGGTAGGCATTCAACAAATATAATTAGGTGGAGAAGAGTTTCAGAATGATGTAGAGTATGAGAACTGTAAGGGCCGATGGCAGGCTGCCACAAGACAGGCCACTTTTGCATGAACATTATTTTGAGTTAAAAACAATTAAAACCCAGCAGATTTGAGAAAAGCTCTTACCACCCCCTCAACTGCCTGCTTTGCCAGGAACTGAGCCATTAACAGGGATTCCTCTTTACCAAAGAAACTTAACATTCAAAATAATGCAACCTTTGTTTTCTAAAAGCAACTCTCACTTTCCTGTTAATGGTCTTCCTCTTTGTATTTTTTACTCCTACCCCTCTCCTTAGCTCATGTAAGCCTCTTGTTGATTATGTTTGGAATTTCTTTTGTCTATGTGGATTTCCTGTATGCACAAAATTAAATTTGATTTTCTCTTGTTAACCTGTCTCATGTCAATTTGATTCTCAGTCTGATGAAATTTTACAATATAAGTGAGTTTTGGTGGGGTGAAGTCCGGAGCTGATGATCAAGAAAGAGTTCTTGAGATATCTTTGGTGCAAAATGGTGGTTTATTAAAGCACGGGGACAGGACCCATGGGCAGAAAGAGCTGCTTCCCCAAGGTTGTAAAGGGTGGCACGTTATATACTATGGGGTTGGGGGAGGTAAGGAAAAAGGGAGGTTTCAACAGAACTTTCATATGCTAAAGAGAACCTCCAAGATACTGGATACCAGAGGTCTTGCCATTGTCAAAGTCATTTTTCCCTTATTAGCAAGGTATTAACATTAAGATAGGTGGGAGATTCCTAAAGAATGTTACATATGTCCCACCCAGGAGTGGGGGTGGGGGAAAGTTGCAGGGTTTCAGCTTTCGCTTTGTCCTTAGCCAGGCTTCTGTTCCCTCATCAAGCTAGAGGGACTTCAAGGTCTTCAAGGGCAGAGGAAAATTATTCCTCCCTGACACTCCCTTTTCATCAACATACATTTATATCATTTTTTAAAGATTTTATTTATTTGTGACAGAAAGAGATAGCGAGAGAGGGAACACAAGCCACGGGGGAGCTGTAGAGGGAGAAGCAGGCTCCCAGCTGAGCAGTGAGCCCAATGTGGGGCTTGATCCCAGAATGCTGGGATCATGACCTGAGCCGAAGGCAGACACTTAATGACTGAGCCACCCAGACGCCCCTCATCAATATATACTTAAATTTATATGTGTCTATACCATCATCTGGAAGGATATTTTTTTCAGGGGAAGAATAAGGTGGTCCTTTGTAGAAATGACCCAGGAGACTATCTTTTATACCCAGCTGAAGTAAGTAGGGTGTTGCCTTCTGGAGGCAAAACTGGATTGTAAATGCCACTAAGAAAACTTAAATCTTAAAACTTAAAACTTAAATCCACTATATTACATTAGGCAAAAGAGGTTCTTTCTTTTTTTTTTCTTAAACCATACTGAGTTCAATGAAAAAAGGGAGAAAGATCAAGAGAATCTGGAAGCATTTCACAAGTAAAGCACATAGGACTTGCTGATTGATTAAATATGGGGGTAAACAAAAAAGAAGCATTAATGATGATGCTTAGGTTTTTGGTTAGAAAGAGAAAAGCATCTTCTGACAACTAGCCTGGTATTAGCTATCAGATCAGCTTTAGTGTCTTTTTTAAAAAATTTTTTTAGATTTCATTTATTTATTTGACAGACAGAGATCACAAGTAGGCAGAGAAGCTGGCAGAGAGAGAGGGGGAAGCAGGCTCCCCACTGAGCAGAGAGCCCTACGTGGGGCTCCATCCCAGGACCCTGGGATCATGACCTGAGCCGAAGGCAGAGGCTTTAACCCACTGAGCATGATGAAGTCCCATAACCTAAGTCAGGTTCGGTGGGGTGAGGAGGTTCGGAGCCGACGACTAAAGAAAGAATTCTTAAGACGTCATTGGTGCAAAATGGTGGTTTATTAAAGCACGGGGACAGGACCCGTGGGCAGGCAGAGATGCGGCTGCCCCCGGGTTGTGAGGGGTGGTTGGTTATATACGTAGGAGTTGGGTAGGTGAGGACAAAGGGCTATTGGGGCAAAGAATACTATCAGAATATTGAAGGCTTAGTTACTATCAAGTAAAGACAATTGAGAGTCTCCTGGTGGAATGTTACATTCCTGCTATCAAGCATCCTTGTTAATGAGATTTAGGTTTAGAAGAAATTTATCTTTATTTACTTTTCCTTCTACCTCCACCTCCTTCGGTTTTTATGGAGGGGAGGGTGACATTAGGCTTAAGGTAACTTCTTTGTTGTAATCTCAAGGACATTTGCAAACCAAGGGAGACTCCTGTCTTGTAGGATTGTGATCTCAGCAAGTTAACTATTTATCATTTTATGGCAGTCAGGGGTGCCTGAGGAATGCTACACCTATGGAGGGGAGCAGATGGAAGGGGGGGGTGCAAGGCGCCAGCTTTTGCTTTGTCCTCAGCCAGCCTCCTGCTCCCTCATCAAGCAGGTGCCCCAGCTTTGTTGTCTTCTTGTTAAACAAGTCCACAAAATATCAACATCAAACAAGGCCTGAGACAGTGACTTTGATGGATCAAGATAAAAACAAGACCTCTTCATAATCATGTTTAAACACAGATGAAAATGTGAACATTGTGCAAACCACAAAATTGTCCAAACATCCCCCTGGCTAATAAGAAGGACTTCGCCTCTTTACCAATTACAGGTTTAGCTTCCCTTCTTTCTTCCTACCTTCTAGAAAAGATCGACTAAGTTACCCAGTCACAGAATTATCCCTACTTCCTGACAATATTAATTCCAGAACAAAGCCCTGCCTTCTTGAACCCTGCCCCAAATCACCTAAGACAGTCCCAAGTCCCATTACAAGCTTTTTCTAACACCTCCTTACTGAGATACTTCCTCACTGTAAACAGCCAGAAACCTTTGTTCCATTATAGGTGTCGGGGCGGGGGGTTTGGCTAAAGGGCATTGACTTTGGTGTGAGCACCCAGACTGGATGATAATGTCATTCTCTGGAATGGAAAAAGTGGTAGGACCAGTGGTTGGTGCTATAGGAAAGTGTTGGGGTTTGGAGCCAAAGGCCAAGAAAGAATTCTTGACATTTCTTTGGTGCAAAAAAGTGGTTTTATTAAAGCACGGGGACATGACTTGTGGGCAGAAAGAGCTGCTCTGTGTTCATGAGGAGTGGCCGATTATATACTTTCAAGTTGGGAGAGGGTTAGGGATAGCGTTGTCTCTAAGGAATTTTTGAAGCAAGTTTTCCAGGACCTTGAGGGGGCACGCTGTTGTTAGGAAAAGGTCATTTATCACTTTCTAATAAAACCTTAGTCATGAGATCCTTTAGATGTTTATCAGTGGGTCATGCTTGGAGGATGATTGCTAACATGCATCTTGGAGGGTAGAGATAAAGGAAGTTTCCAAAGGAATTTTTAAAAAAGATTTTTATTTATTTATTTGTCAGACAGAGATCACAAATAGGCAGAGAGGCAGGCAGAGAGGGAGAGATTGGAGGAGGAAGCAGGCTCCCTGCAGAGAGCCTGATGTGGGGCTCGATCCCAGGACGCTGGGATCATGACCTGAGCCAAAGGCAGAGGCTTTAGCCCACTGAGCCACCCAGGCGCCCCAGGAATTTTTTTTTTTTTTTTTTACGATTTTATTTATTTATTTGACAGAGAGAGAGAGATCACAAGTAGGCAGAGAAGCAGGGTGGGGGGAGGGGGGGGGGGGAAGCAGGCTCCCTGCTGAGCAGAGAAGCGGATGCTGGGCTTGATCCCATGACCCTGGGATCATGACCTGAGCCGAAGGCAGAGGCTTAACCCACTGAGGCACCCAGGTGCCCCCAGAGGAATTTTTATATGTTAAAGTAGACTTTTAGGATCCTGGAGTTCAGGCTAATGTCAAGCTAAGATTACCTTTTGCCCTTAGCAAAGTATTATCAGCGAGGTAGCTCTGAGTTCCTAGAGGAATGTTACTCTACCTGTTTCAAGGACTTGTCAATGGACTGTCATTAGTAAGGAAATTTAATTTTTCTTTTGCCTTTGCTTCCTACACAATTTGGGGTCAATCAACTGTGTCAGCCCCTCTGAAAAGACATTCTTTGGAGCCAGACAGAGGCTGGAAGACTGGCCAGTACCTCTCAAAGCACTCTGAGGTTTTTACAGAGAGAGCCTCCAAGCTGTTCCCCCTAAGACAACACCAAACTTCATTTATATTAAAATATGGAAAGAATTAATAGGTGATGTTTAATGAGTATGTGCCACGTGCTGAGCACTATTCTAAGAGACCTAGTTTTGTTTGTTTTCTAAGTAGGATCTATGCCCAACAGGGAGCATAAACTCACAACCCCCCCCCCCCATATCAAGAGTCCCATGCTCTACTGAGCCCCCCAGACACCTCAGGATCCACATGTTTTAAAATATTTTTTTTTAATTCATTTATTTGACAGAAAGAGATAGAGCTCACAAGCAAAGGGAGCAGCAGGCAGAGGGAGAGGGAGAAGCAGACTCCCTGCCCAGCACAGAGCCAGATGCAAGACTCCATCCCAGGACCTTGGGATCATGATCCGGACTAAAGGCAGTCGCCCAACCCACTGAGCCACCCAGGTGCCCAGGATCCATTTACTTCTCCCAATCAACCCTAAGAAGATAGGTATTATTATTATCAGGTTTTACTGTTGAGAAAACTGAGGTACAGAGTTGTGAGGGTTGGAACCAACTTACTTCACATTCAAGGCTCACCAGAGCGGTCCTCCAGCTAGCTCCAGCCGGCTAAGCTGAGGCAGCCATGTTAGCTGTAGTCCGCTGGAACTGCAACTCCCGGCAACCCACGGTAGCCGCTCTCCACACACAACAAATCCCGGCGTGCCCCTGGGCGGCCCGGGGTGGAGGGTTCTAGAAGGCGTGACGTAGGGTCGAGAGCGGGCTCAGAGGCGGGCGCCTCTCAGTAGTCGCTGTGGCCGCAGCTGCCGGGCCTGGGGACGCGGGCGGCCGGGGCCGCGGGCGCTGCCTCCTCGTCTCCCCGGATATGGCCGCGCTCGGCCGGCCCTTCAGCGGCCTCCCCCTGAGTGGCGGCCCCGACTTCCTACAGCCGCCGCCGGCCTTCCCCGGCCGGGCCTTCCAGCCAGGAGCAGAAGGCGCCGAGCTGGCTCCGCGGCCGGGACTCCGCGCCGCCCCGAGCAGCCCCGGCGGGAGCGCGGCGCGCGGACGGTAAGGAGCCCCGCGGGTGCCGGGCGTGCGGGCGCGCAGCTCGGGCTCGTTAATCTTCCTCACGACTCTCCGTAGGGGGCTCCTGAGCCCCCAGATAGCAGACGAGAAACTGATCCTGGGGACGTTAACTGTAAGTCGCCCGGGGCCGCTCAGCCCGGAGGTCCGGGTCGGACCTCGACCGGCCTGCGCCCTTCCAGAGTCGAGGAGACTTTGCCGAGCTCGCCCAAGTCGGGCCAGGATTGGAACCTGGGCCAACCGGAGCCTGGCGGTGCCCTCGGCGCGGCCGCCGGCGCTAACTTTCCGTGTCTCTCGGACACTCGGTTTCTCATCCTCTGAGTGGGACAGAGATGGGTCCTGCTAGTGAGATCGTGGAAGTAAAGCGCTTAGCCCAGTGCCTGCCCCAGATACGTTTTCCCTACGTCCGTACCCCCAAATTTATTTCCCACTCCCTTGACACAGTAAGAAGTTGAAATTTCAACTTCTAGTTATGTGGGTCACCCAACCTGAGCGACCTTGTGATCTGTATATCCAAACCCGGGCAGCAAGGAAAGGGCCAGCCGCTCGCTGCTCTGGGACGGGCGAGATTATTGAGGAACGGGAGAGTGGATGCCGAAAACACAGACTCAGTGATTTTTGTTTGTTTCAACAGTGTTTCAGTTCGCTGTAAAAAGAAACACAAGCGAGAGGAGGAAGATGATGAGTAAGTTTCAGGTGCCATTTATTTTCTTTATGGTCACTTAGTTTAACTTGTTTTATATCCTCAACTACTTACTTTGAGTGAAAAGGTGAAACATTAAGTATCTGGGCGGGGCGGGGTGGGGGACGCCGAGTATCTCTGCAAGGAGGCTCGAGGAACTGGTAACAGTGGTTTCCTTTTAGGGAAAGTAACTGGATAGCTGGCATGTCAGAGAGAAACTTTTCTCCCTGTAATCTTCAGTAACGTTTGAATTTTCATCCATGTGAGTATTATTACATGCGGAGAGTAAAAGGATTTCACGTGTGCGAAAGGATACACATTGTAAAGTCTTAGAATGCACACTCCGCTTTTCTCCCTGTTACCTGTTTCCTGTTTCTCCTTTGGAAGATAATCTGAAAACTTTATAACTGTATATGCCTGTGGTTTTATGTATTTGTAAGAAGGTAACTCTTGACATTGGCAACACGTTGATCTTTTTACTCTCCTGTAGTTCCTTGCATATAGGCACATAGGGTTCTACCTAATTTCTTCTGCAACATTGAATAGAATACTATTGTAAGGTCCAGATATATTGAGATCATTAACCAACCAGTCTCCTGTTAATAGATTTTTAAGTTACCTGTAAGTTTTTGCTTTTACTGTAGATTAAATCTACCATGCCAGTCCTTTTTAAAGTTCCTTATATATATTTGCAAGTAGGTTAATGGATTCTTTGATGGTGAATTGTATGCATTTTATTTTTTTATTTTTATTTATTTTCTTACTAACATGTAATGTATCATTAGCCCCAGGGGTACAGGTCTGTGAATCGCCAGGTTTACATACTTAACAGCACTCACCATAGCACAGCACATACCCTCTCCAATGTCCATAACCCAAGCACCCTCTCCCTACCCTCCTTGTGTGCATTTTAAATTTTGAACAAGCGTTGTTGCCAATTTATATTCTTTTAGCAGTGGAAATGCGTGTTTCTCCATCTTCACCAGAACTGTATTTTCAAATGTTTTCACTTCACTCATAGGTTAAAAAAAATTACATCTCATAGACAGTCTAATAGACAAATGAGCAAAGGAATCGCTCAAAGAGGATATCCAAATGACTAACAAATGAAAGGTGTTCATTCAACCTTATCAGGGAAATAAATGCCTAGTAAAGCCTCAAAATGAGATCTGTTACTTTACCACCAGGTACTGGAGCACCAGTAACTCTGCAATACTATGGATGAGAATGTAAATCGGTACAAGCACTTTGGGAAATAGTTTGGCATTATCTAGTAAGTTAAAGACATACATACCCTATTACCCAACAGTTCCCCTCTTGAGTGTGTTCATGCTCTCAGCAGGAGACACAAGAAAGTTCATAACATCCTTGTTCATAATAGCTCAAAATTGGAAACAGCCTGTATGTCCCTCTATAGTAAAATGGATAAAGTAAATTATAAATTCATATAGTGGAGTTCTATTTGGCAAAAAAAGGGGGGGGTAAAGAATACATGACGCCTGTCAAGGGATATGTCTCAGACATAATATGGGTAAAAAGAAACATACCAAGAGTATATACAGTACTATAACAAAGTGTTTACCTGTAGGGAGAAGGAAATAGAGTACCATTTTAGAGTCCTGACAACAATCTACATCTTGAATTTTTTTTTTTTTAAGATTTTATATAACTATTTGACAGAGCACAAGTAAGCAGAGCAACAGGGAGAGGAAGAAGCAAGCTCTCTGCTGAGCAGGGAGCCAGACTTGGGGCTCGATCTCAGGACCCTGGGATCATAACCTGACCCAAAGGCAGCTGCTTAACCGACTGAGCCACACAGGCACTCCTTGAATGTTATTTTAATGGATGGATGTTTTCTAATCATTGAATTGTATGAGCATAGGATCTTAAAGTTAAAATTAGATCATTGTGTTTTTTTTTAAGACCACTGTTTTAATTTATATTGTAAATTGAAGTTAAGTTGAACATCTTTCCGTTTAATCCATTTGTGTTTGTATGTCTTGTTCCAGTTTCTGACATTTTCTGTCGGCTTATTGATTTTTTTTTTGACTTAATGATCTTTTTCATGTTCATCTATAAGAAATCTTTACTAAAGAAAT
This sequence comes from Mustela nigripes, assembly GCF_022355385.1. Classification (NCBI taxonomy): domain Eukaryota; kingdom Metazoa; phylum Chordata; class Mammalia; order Carnivora; family Mustelidae; genus Mustela; species Mustela nigripes. Next base: position 21,365,553 of record NC_081564.1, read on the forward strand.
CAGTAGTTTATTGTGTATGTTATGTTTCCCCAAATTTGTCATTTGTCTTTTATTTTATTTTTTTTTTTAAAGATTTTGTTTATTTATTTGATGGAGAGAGAGATCACAAGCAGGCAGAGAGGCAGGCAGAGAGAGAGGGAGAAGCAGGCTCCCTGCTGAGCAGAGAGCCCGATGCGGGGCTTGATCCCAGGACCCTGAGATCATGACCTGAGCTGAAGGCAGAGGCTTAACCCACTGAGCCACCCAGGCGCCCCTGTCATTTGTCTTAACTTTGTATATGTTTTGCTTGTTTGTTTTTTGGCCAGCAGAAACTGGATTTTCTAACCTTGCTGATGCATAGGCTAAATAGATTTGAAAGTTGCCTTAGTTTAAAAACCACCAGACCAGACAGCATTTATATTCTTTATTGCCTTGGAATTGCTGCAGAAGGGCTCTCTTTGCTTTTGTCTTTTGGACTACACTCGAAGAAATAATTGAATAGGGATGAGTTTGTGACTCCTGGTTTTGGCTCAGGCTGTTATCTCAAGGTCTTGAGAGGAGTCCAGGGTCAGGCTCCACAAACAGCGGGAGTCAGCTTCACTCCCTCTGCCCCTCTCAGTGGGTTAAGCCTCTGCCTTCAGCTCAGGTCACGATCTCAGAGTCCTGGGATCAAGTCCTGCATCAGGCTCTCGGCTCTGCAGGGAGCCTGCTTCCTCCTCTCTCTCTCTCTGCCTACTTGTGAGCTCTCTCATAAAAAAAAAAAAAAAAAAAAAAAAGGCGAGAGAGAGAGGTAATTGAGTAAAGAGTTCCAGTGTGAAAAGTTTGAAGTGTAAAATCTGTTGGCTTTGGGGTCCCTAGCTGGCTCAGTCTGTAGAGCATGGGATCCTTGATCTAGGGTGGGGATGATTGTGAATTCAGGCCCCACATTGGGTGTAGAGCTTGCTTTTAAAAAAATAAATAACAGTACATAACGGTTAGCTTCCTTTAATTTACAGATGGAGAGACAGAGGCCCTGAGAATAAGGAACTTGACATTTGAATATCTAATGCCCATAAATGTGCTGCCCATCTGCCACTTCATATCTCTTAGCTATACTTCGAAGTCTTTTATATCACATTTTCTTTGAAACTTAATTATCATTGATCTCTGATTATTTGCAAAATGGACCTACAAGTGTGAAATAATATAGTCCAAATCATGTCAGAAGTCAGAGATTAGAACCCAGCTCTTACAGTCTGTTGCATTTCATTGTTCCATTGTTGGATGTGCTATGAAATTACCTGTTCCTTCTAGATTTATTCTGCTTTTTCTTAGCTGGTTTTATGTGTATAGTTTTCTTCTTTTTTTTTTTTTTTAAGATTTTATTTATTTATTTGACAGAGAGAAATTACAAGTACACTGAGAGGCAGGCAGAGAGAGAAGGAAGCAGGCTCCCTGCTGAGCAGAGAGCCCGATGTGGGA
>NC_081564.1:21367092-21453598 GCF_022355385.1 Mustela nigripes
TTTTCTTCTTTTTTTTTTTTTTAAGATTTTATTTATTTATTTGACAGAGAGAAATTACAAGTACACTGAGAGGCAGGCAGAGAGAGAAGGAAGCAGGCTCCCTGCTGAGCAGAGAGCCCGATGTGGGACTCGATCCCAGGACCCTGAGATCATGACCTGAGCCGAAGGCAGAGGCTTAACCCACTGAGCCACCCAGGTGCCCCTGTATAGTTTTCTTCTGATTTCAAAACATTACACCATAAAACTATCCAAATATTACAGAGACATGTGATGTATAGTTAGACAGTCTTAGTATTTTCTTATCAATTAAAACCAATCATAAACTATTCTTGTGCTTACTCTGGTACCATGTAGACTAAAATGGGACCTATACAGAGAAGATTAGCATGGGCCCTGTGCAAGGGTGATATGCAAATTTGTGAGGGCTTCTTTATATTTAGATGATAGCTACAATTGTATAGCAGAAGATACAGCTTGTAGACTCTGTTGTATACTTAAGACTAATGTAACTTTGCATGTCAACTATACTCAGAAAAGGGGTGCTGGGTGGTTTAGTCAGTCAAGTATCTGCCTTTGGCTCAGGTCATAATCCCACTAGGGTCCTGGGATCAAGCCCGGTATCAGACTCCCTGCTCAGCGGGGAATCTGCTTCTCCCTCTCCCTTTGTGTGTGTGCGCTCTCTCTCTCTGTCTCTCTCAAATACATAAAATCTTTAAAAAAAAAAAAAAAATCCTATACTCACAAAAGACCTCAAAAAACTAAACATTTTAAAAAATGATTTGTCAATTCCAGTAAAAGTCTAGGTTCAAGAGAACATCATTATTTGTCAGATTTTATATTGCCAGAGACTTTCATGTTTATTATTTTTTAAAGATTTTATTTATTTATTTATTTGAGAGAGAGAGATGGAGAGAGAGCGTGCGTGCGGGAGAGAGCATGAGAAGTGGGTGGGTCAGAGGGAGAAGTAGACTCTCTGCTGAGCAAGGAGCCTGATGCGGGATTATGACCTGAGTGGAAGGCAGTCACTTAACCAGCTGAGCCACCCAGGTGTCCCTAATGTTGATTTTTGTAGTCTTAACATGAATAGAAATTTCTTTTTGTAGAATACATGCCACTTCCTTCTCGTAAGCTGTGGTAGCCATTAATGAATTCTTTTAAGTTGCAGAGCTGTGCTGTGTTTTGAGGCCACACTTGCTGATGCCCAAGCAGTAAAGTCCGCCTGGTCAGAGCACTTAAGTAGAGTAGGACCAGTTGTCTAATTTCTTCAGACAGTTTTCAGCCATCCTGGGCACATTGCAGCATATGCAAATACTACTTCATGGTAAGAGCTTGAACTTCCCTAAGGAGGCCATAAGTTTCAGTGAAAATGACATAGAGCTAGGACTTTGGAGCTCTGCCTTCTGGTGCCCGACGTGCAGCTCTGCGTAATGTGACATTTAGGAGGGGCCACTTTAGCTTTTCTAGGTCTTAGTTTCCAAATCTGCAAAACAAAGAAATTGATGAACTCTAAGGGCTTTCTGTAATACAAATTTTTCTAGGAAGTGAAAATGGTTTAAGCAGGAGAAAAACTTACACCCTTATTAGTAAGGGGCTCAGAGCCAAATGACAGTCTTTGGACATTTCTGAGAGGACCAAGAAATCACAGTATCCTCTGCAACCTGGAGTACTTGGAACGGACCTGATAAAGCATTTATCTTTTGCCCTAAGGGAAGACAGGATGCCTGTGGATCACATCCCCATAGGGAGCAAGCAGAATCATGACAAAATATGGCTGGTTCTGAATTGCTGCTTGTGGTTTGGTTTCTTTACTTTCCACTTGACCTATCCAGAGCCAAATAAGTAGGAATGACTCTAAATTCCCACATTGAACACTAATCTGAAAAAGCACAATCTTGCAGGTGTAGCCTAATTTGGTAGAGAGCAGTAGAGGAAAACATCTTAAGGAAGCTGTCAGAATGACAAAAGGAAATGCATGATTTTCTGTCTTGTAATCACACACTGACAAAAATCAGAGTTTTTTTAATATAAGAGTTTGGTTAGAGAAAGGAATGATAAACATTTATATGACTGAATTTTCTTTTTTTTAAGATTTTATTTATTTATTTGACAGAGAGAGATCACAAGTAGGCAGAGAGGCAGGCAGAGAGAGAGGAGGAAGCAGGCTCCCTGCTGAGCAGAGAGCCCGATGCGGGACTCGATCCCAGGACCCTGAGATCATGACCTGAGCCGAAGGCAGCGGCTTAACCCACTGAGCCACCCAGGCGCCCTATATGACTGAATTTTCATTGAGGTTTTGTTTTTTGTTTTTCCAGTTGTCCAGTAAGAAAGAAAAGGCTAACTGAAGCAGGGCTCTGTGCTGGTCCTAATGACTGGATTCTTTGTGCACATCAGGATATAGAGAGTCATGGAGTAAATCCGTGCACTAGTGGCCTCTCTGCACCTGGCATGTTAGATGTTATATGTGAAGAGATGGATCAGACAACAGGAGAACCACAGTGTGAAGTTGCACGAAGGAGGCTTCAAGAAATCGAGGACAGGTAAACGGGTAGCTTGTATCATTGGCTTATTGCAGTTCCCATGTGATATCTCTACTCTTAAGCTAGTCTAATTCATCATTTGGTGGTAACAGTAATCTTCAACCTCTCAGACTATGAAAATTTGAGAACTCAAAGTCGACACATTTAATGTCAAACTCTTCTCATAGAACTGCACTATCTGGGAATATTAATTTTTTGGTTTATGGTAGTTTCCAGGGACACATTCTTTAAATGTGATTGCATCTGATGTAAAAAATTTTTTTTTTTTTTAAAGATTTTATTTATTTATTTGACAGAGAGAGATCACAGTAGGCAGAGAGGCAGGCAGAGAGAGGGGAAGGGAAGGAAGCAGGCCCCTGCCGAGCAGAGAGCCCGATGCGGGACTCGATCCCAGGACCCTGAGATCATGACCTGAGCCGAAGGCAGCGGCTTAACCCACTGAGCCACCCAGGCGCCCCTGATGTAAAAATTTTTAAGTGAAACATTGAGCAACTCTCCTGTATGTACTTTTTTCACTCAGAGCCTCATATTTTACTTGATCTTTTCCTATAGCACCTGTTGCTCTTTTTTTTAAATTTTGTCTAATTGCTAGAATATATAATAACTCGACTAAATTTTTCTTTCTCTGCTTCTGCTGTCTTTATTTAGGATAATTGATGAGGATGAAGAAGTGGAAGCTGACAGAAATATTAACCATCTCCCCAGTCTTGTTCTTTCTGACACCATGAAAACAGGTTTGAAGAGGGAGTTTGATGAAGTCTTTACAAAGAAAATGATTGAGTCCATGTAAGTGTTGGTTCCTAGTTTCCATTTATTTATTTTTAAAAACTTACTTATTTTTTAGAGACAGCACAGGGAGAGGAGCAGAGGGAGACGGACAAGCACACTCAGCATTGAGTGGCTGCCTTACCTTCTTAACCCCCAATTCTTTTTTTTTTTTCTTTATTTAAAGATTTTATTTATTTACTTGAGAGAGAGCATTAACGAGGAGAAGGTTAGAGAGAGAAGCAGACTCCCCATGGAGCTGGGAGCCTGATGCGGGACTTGATCCCGGGACTCCAGGGTCATGACCTGAGCCGAAGGCAGTCGTCCAACCAACTGAGCCACCCAGGCGTCCCTTAACCACGAATTCTTTTGAAGTCCTGAAACACACTGTCTAATGTTTGGGGTTGGGAGGATTGGCAAGAGAGCCCATTCTCCTAAATTCGTGTCATAGGATATAGGAACCACATTTCAAAAGTTCTTGTTTACCAGGCTCTCCGTTATCCAGGAAGACCACTGAGACTTAGAAAACATACCAAAAGAAATCTCCCAATAGTCAATAGAAGTACCACAAAGTTTAATGAGCTCAGTTACCTGGTTTCCATTAGAGTAGAAACACTGGAACAGGAAGTGAGAAAAAAACTCCTAGGGAGTAGTGACAGTATAGTGTGAGGACAGGAGAGGAAACTAGAAAGCAAACATCAGAGCCTTAAAAATGAAGCAGCCTGGGGCTATTAACACCAGAACTAATGATAGCTCTGTAATTCTTATAGTCCTTGAGCTTACATGATCTGAAGCATGTGTAAAATAATAGTCTGGTTTAAAGTGCTATTTATTGCCTAGAAAAAACTGCAGGTAGATTTGATAACTCCGTATGAGGGTAGGTGTCAGGTATCTGAAAAAATCTCTTGAGAACAGCAGTCTGAGTGATGCCAGGTAGATAAGTATTGCCTGTGGCCACAATGGGTTCAGCTGATGTTATTTTATTTTATTTTTATTTATTTATTTTTTAAGATTTCATTTATTTATTTGACAGAGACCACAAGCAGGCAGAGAGGCAGGCAGAGAGAGAGAGGAGGAAGCAGGCTCCCCGCCGAGCAGAGAGCCCAATGTAGGGCTCAATCCCAGGACCCTGAAATCATGACCGGAGCCGAAGGCAGCTGCTTAAACTACTGAGCCACCCGGGCATCCATCAGCTGATGTTAGATCACAGAAGTTTTGCATTAGCTCCCTAACTTCGGTATATAATTAACTACCTAACTCTAAGGGTGGGTAGTTAATTTAGCCAAGAGTAAGCAGGCCATGCTGTCCTACAGCCTAAAAAAGAGCACTTTTTGCTCTTGGTAGTTTTCCAGAAGCTAGCATTTCGGGGTACTATTCATTGTGGTTTGTTTTACTTGCCTTTGGGTCCCAGAAACTATCAAACCATGGGGGCAGGTAGGCATTGGGGCCATAATCGTTTGTACTTACTGCAAAAAGCATTCTGCTTTGTAGCTGTACTAAGCAGAATGCATAACAGAGATATGTTTAATGTGTTTGGTCAGTATTTCATTTTCATTTATAAAGGTTTAGTACAAGGTAGTAGCTCATACCTACTAATACTAATCACAGTTTAAGGAATTTTACATTAAATCAAGGGCCTCTATTATTTTACATTGGATGTTTATATTGCTTTTATTTTAAAGATCTTGAGTAATCTCTATACCCAACATGGGCCTGGAACTTAAAACCCCAAGATCAAGAGTTGCATGCTCTACTGACTGAGCCAGCCAGGCACTCCTATATTACTTTTAATCACAGCATCAGTACAACTAGTAGGTTGGTTAAAAACGTGCAGAACAGAGGCATCCAAGTAGCTTAGTCTGTTAAGCATCTGACTCTTGGTTTCACTTTAGGTCATGATTCAGGGTCCTGGCATCGAGCCCCATGGCCTGCTTCATGATCAGTGGGGAGTCCGCTTGGGATTCTCTCTCTCTGTTTCCCTCTCTCTGCTCCTCCCCTCACTTACTTGTACGCATGCGTGTCTTCTCTAAATAAATCTCTAAAAATATGAGCAGAACTATAAAATTGTATGTGTTTGACCTTTCTAAAGATCTTTTTAGATCATCATAAAATCTCCTATTTTAATTCTCTCAGTTCTTAACTCTAGATATTTGGTAGCAAACATTAACTTTTCAACATGTATCTTTTATTTCCATATCCTAAAATTTTTTTTATAAGAAACTGTATTTTATGTCTTAGGAGCCGTCCTTCCATGGAGCTTGTGCTGTGGAAACCTCTCCCTGAACTTCTTTCTGATAAGCCAAAGCCGACATCTAATGCTAAGAACTATACAGGAGAGAGCCAAACTAAGCATGCAGCTGCTGGCCCTGCCTTCCCTGGGAGAACTGAACTGTTCTTGGAACCTCAGCAAACAGGGCTGCCTGTTTACAATAGTTTGGAGACAGCTGCTTGCACAGAAGAAGAGATGGAACTCTAGAAACCAGTTTCTATGCTAACGTTGTCAAATTTTAGAAGGCTCATGTATTTAGTTGTGAGCCTACTTGTATTTGTATAGTATAGGGACTTGAAAGTTTTATGAAACGGGTGTAATAATATCTCCACCTGTGATTTGGGGTGGGACTCTCATTTTGGGTAGCCATTTCGTGAATCCAACTTTTTGCTATGGAAGCTTGTCTCAAGGGAAAAGAGTTTTCCACAGGGCTTATTAAGGGAATGGAAGTTGCAGCCTGCAAAGGCAAGTATAAAAGCTGTGTGTCTGAGGGTGACTTAAATCATCTATCACATTGTGTAAACCATTCAGATAGTTGGCGAATATTCAGACACTTGAATTTGAAACAATGCATTAAGAAAGAAGGATGCTCCTACTATGGCTGTACCCTGACAGCCGAGTCACAACTGCGTGTATAGAACAGAGCTTGTTTATAGTGGTGACTCTGTAAAATTGGGAAGAGGAGGGAGGAAGGTAGCTTAGCCTATTGCCAAGAGATTTAACAGAGGCTCTGAAACTTGTATATTGTCAATTCTGTGTAGCTACGTTGATTAAATAGCTGGTAGCATTGTGGCTCACTTAGTAGCCTCTGAAAATGGCAATGAAAATACAAAAAAGGTTTTTCCTTCAAGGCTTTTTTGCCATGTGCTACAGTTGCTCCTTGGTTTCCCTTGCATAATTGATAAGCCCGGTTATTCAGGAATGTTTACAACTTAATTAACTTTGAGTGATCATTAAAAAGTGATAGTGAGGTAACCCTATGTTCATATTAGTTATGGGAGAAGCCTCCCTTAAGTAATCCCAAGGAACTGCCATGTCAGCAAAGCCCAGCATTGATAGGTATTTTTAAAAAGATTGTACCTATATTAGCAAGTTGAGTATTTTTAGTGTTAATGTAGAAAACAATGACAATAATTAACTGAAATGGTAAGTGACATTGAGAGTTACTGAACCAACCTCTTTGCCTGGTACTTTAGCTGTTGTGCAGTAAACCTAGAGAATGGCTTCCTGCTAGTGTGGGACATCTTCATCTTGAGGAACTAAACCAGGCTCAAGGTGCCCTTTGGGGATAACCATGATTGAAGTTCTTTATTTCTCAGGAAGGGCTCTTCTGTGTGGCAAGGACTCAGTAGTGCCGAGTAAAATAACACTTCCTTTAGTGCTACGGAAGTATCCACTATAACTTATTAAATGAGTGTAATAGTGTAATACTTGCCCTTACATCACACAACAGGAGACCACCCCAGTTCTTTTTGTTTTGTTTTCTGGGTATTTTTCCCCCTTTGTAGGACTCAGATACCTTGTGTAGGGGGAAAAAAATGGCTTATGCCAAGTAGAGGTGACTTTTTAGAAACAAGCTCCCAGACATTTTCGAAACCCATGCTGAAATCCCTCCCCTTGTTACAGATGGCATAGAAGTAACAAGTCTGTTAATTGGACTGTTTCTTCCCTTGCCTGTTCTTGCTTTCTCTGTTTCTGTCTGGACAGTCAGGAAAAGATTTAATGTTTAATATTTAAACAATATTTAATGTCTACACAATAAAATTCAAACTTCAAACCAGTATTAAAACCAGTTGGAAACCAGCTAATAGTTTCTTAATCTCAGATTTAGAGATGAATGTAAACTGTATTCTGTTGAGATGTGCAAGTGTTTGATTCATGCCGTTTGAAAAACTCCTGCCTTTAGGTCATTGTTTAATGGGACCAACTTAAAAAGTTTGTAGCCTTAAAGAAATCGCCTTCCTAAAAGTTTCTTCTGGTATGACTCAAAAACATGAAGTGAATGCCCAGGATTTGGAGTTAGTCCCAGTGTTAGGGCAGAAGGGGAGTTGACAACTTTCCAAAGAAGGACCCAAAACACACTAAGATAGTCTTTGGTAGGAATTGTGAGCCAGGCCTCTGATCCGAGGTCTGTATGAGGAAAAGGAAGAAGAGCTCCAGAACAGGGCTCTGATACCACTGGTAAAATACAGGAGAGAATGAAGAGTCTGTTAATTAAAATCCAAACAACTTGTTTCAGGAGTCAGATTATCTCACGTGATTATTTCTGTAGGAAAATGGATGTTTAATGCTCCTTTTTAAACTTTATCCTTTTGCATATGTTTGTACAGAAATTTTCTTCATCCTTGTGGTGCTTATTCATCTGAGCCGTCTCCACAGTCTCCATGCCTCTGCTTTGTTTTTCTTCTGTAGTGTAAGACTTTTGCTTTTGCCTTAAGGTTTCCTTAGGGAATCAACAGGTCTTTTTATTTTGTACAACTTTTGAAGCATGGATCAAACATTGGCTTACTATGCTAATGTGTGAAGAGAAAAATGATCTAAAGCAGGTGAGCTTTAATGAACAAATGTATATTTTCTCTGAGTTTGAGTAGGGTGTGTGTGTGTATTTTTTTTTAATATAAAGTTCAGTTCTCACAAATTTAATCAGTCATTTAAAAAAGAAGAAACAAAAACAAAACTTGCTCATTTTTGAAAAGGTGCAAATGTAAAATTTTAGGAAAATAGGGTAGGGGCTAGAACCATGAGAATGATGCTTATTATAAGCAGGTTCATTAATTATTTTGGATTTGAAAACTTGGTTTTTCATTAATAGTGACCAGAATGGTACAGTACTAGGAACGTTCTGGGAGATGCTGTCAATTTTACTTTCAAACAAGAATCTGGTGTTTCTGTATTTTATTGTTTTCAATAAAACTTCTTAAGTGCTTTGACTTCATGAGGTATTTGTATTCCTGCCATAAGTAAACAAAATCAGCTACCTCTGCTGGCTTCTAAATTGTATTTAAAGCAGAATTCATGGGTGCCTGGGTGGCTCAGTCGAGTGAGCATCTGCCTTTGGCTCAGGTCGTGATCCTTGAGTCCAGGGGAGTCTGCTTCTCCCTGTGCCCCTCTCCCCTCTCTCAAATAAAAAAATAATAAGAAAGAAAAAGCATTTGTATCAGTGAGGGTCTTAAATTTGAGAGGGTGATTATGTTGGGTTAAAGTTAAGCTGTATAAGTGAATTCAGTATTTCCAAAATAGGCAGACTGTTTTGCTGTTCTAAATGCTTACAGAATGCTTACCACTCTACCAATTCACTGCTGTCAACAGCATTGATTGGCAGTGGTAATTGACTGCCACTGTTCGGACAACAGTAGTGACAGTCTTCAAAAATGTTTAAATAAACAGCTGGAAATGGTAGAGTTCACAGTTGTTGTTTTTTTTTGTTTGTTTGTTTTTTGTTTTTTACAGGTTTAGGACCATTGAAAATGGAATAGGTAAATTCCATAATGTTCAGTTATGTGGTCATTTCTTTAAGAGTTGACAGGTCACTGGGTGGCAGTATTGCCTGCATATTTACAACTTTGGCTTGATGATGTGGGTCCTTGATGTGTGGTGAGGCAGAGTTAAGTTTGGGTTGTAATTACAGAAAACTCAGGATATTGTTTATCACCAAAATTTGGAAATCACAGCTAAGAGCTATCTAATTTATTTTACATATTTGGAAACTAAAGCTAAATAGATAGTGATAATTTTGATTATAATTGAACTTAATCAGCTTCAGTGTTCTTCCCACTTGACCGGTGGTTTTATAGTGATTTCATAGAATATCTAAAATGTCATTTAGACTTCATCAACATAATCCACAATAAAGTGTGGTTCAGTCAATGTAACATTAAACCCCTTGAGAAAATATACTTTTGTATATATCCATTTGGTGCAAATGCTCTGTCAGTGGCATTTTATTTTTTTTTAGCTTTAAAGATTTTATTTGACAGAGCACAAGCAAGGAGAGTGGAGAAGCAGGCTCCTTGCAGAGTAGAGGAAGCCTGATATGGGACTTGATCCCAGTATTAGGATCCTGACCTGAGCTGACGGCAGTGACTTAACCAACTGAGCCACCCAGGCGCCCTGTCAGTGGCATTTTAGAGATGAATGGCATGCATTTTGACTACAGCTCCAGCAAGACAAGGGTGTTGTCTTTCAACAACTGCTGAGTGGGTAAACAAGCCAGTTTTCCTGTCCTTTAATGAATTCAAGAAGTCATGAAGTTAAAATTTCATAGGATATTAGAATTTAACTGATGCCATGAAATATTCCTGGAGTCAGCCAAGTTACCTTTTGCCTACAGTTCTGTCTTTATTTTGCTCCAATAGCATACCTAGTAGAAAAGGAAGGAGGCACACATAGATTGGTGTTACGAGGCTTAGGGAAATGGTATGAAGACATTTGCCACCTGATTGTTTCATTTATGGACAACCCTCTGCATTTAATAGAAATCTTGCTTTGGTTTTGCAGACAAATGTCTTTTTTTTTTTTTTTAAGATTTTATTTATTTATTTGACAGACAGAGATCACAAGTAGGCAGAGAGGCAGGCAGAGAGAGAGAGAGGGAAGCAGGCTCCCTGTGGAGCAGAGAGCCCGATGCAGGGCTCGATCCCAGGACCCTGAGATCATGACCTGAGCCAAAGGCAGCGGCTTAACCCACTGAGCCACCCAGGAGCCCTTTGCAGACAAATGTCTTGATTTTTATTTCTGACCAGTTTGTTTCAATGAGCTCTCCTTAAATACCGGGTGTTTTCTCGAGACTGGGCAGTGTTTAGTCATTTTCACCCCTCTGTGCAGAAAATGAAAACCCCAATGACCGACACAGGTTATATATGTCCTGTGTGTTATTCCTGCCAGTACAGCTGCTGCTTTCATGTGATGTCATTGAATGTAAATTATTTGAACCTCAATCTCCAGATGCTTCTATTATGGAGAGTAGCTAAAATGCATCTGTAATTACATTTGCTTAGACAATCCTTAAATAGATTCCCAGCACTTTAAGTTTTCAGTTATAGAAAATCAGGTGATCAGTTTTTAATCATGGGGACTGCTGGAGGTTCTCTACATTTACCATAAACAGCCTAGAGGTGCCTGGCTGGCTCACTCAGAAGAATGTGAAACTCTTGATCTCAGGTTGTGAGTCTGAGCCCCACATTGGGTGAAGAAATTACTAAGAGAAATAAATTTTAAAACAAAAAAGGGAAAATTGAGCCTAGGTAAGCTTGTGTTGCCACAGACTAGGATTGAGCTCTGGCTTTTGTAACCAGGGATTTTAGCCTGTCTTGTGGACATGCTTCCAGTCACACCACGATCTCTTGTACTTGGCTGAAAGTAGAGCATGCTTGGTCTTGCTGCTTGAGATCTTTTGAATCCTACCTTTAGTCAATACTCATTCACTCTGACTGCTGTAGTGGTAGACTTAATATTGACATAGGATCCTGGTATAGGTGAGATGTTTTCTATAAATGAGGGAAGTCCTTCAGTGTCTTTTAAGAAGATTCCCAAAGGGGGAAAAATAAAAGATTCCCAAGGAAAAGTTTTACACATGGATGATGATGAGGTTATCATTTCTATAGTTTTCAGATAATAGTAATGTGTCAGGTTTTATTTCTTAAACAGGTTCATTCTTCTGTGAAGCAAGTTCTAGAGGTTATCTAATTCTCTAAGTTCAAACTCTCTCCAAAGTGAATTAAGGGAAGAGCTAACTTTTGAGTGCTTGGGATGGTGCCTGGTATATGTATACCAAGAACTTAAGATGCATCATCTCTTTGAATCCTCTACCAACCTTTAGAGAGGTTGACTGTTATGCCACTGCATAGGTGAGGAAGTGATATTTTTTTTTTTTAAGATTTTATTTATTTATTTGACAGAGAGAAATCACAAGTAGATGGAGAGGCAGACAGAGAGAGACAGAGGGAAGCAGGCTCCCTGCAGAGCAGAGAGCCCCATGCGGGGCTCGATCCCAGGACCCTGAGATCATGACCTGAGCCGAAGGCAGCGGCTTAACCCACTGAGCCACCCAGGCGCCCCGGTGAGGAAGTGATATTATATGTCCAGGGTTATCTGGCTAACCAGTGGCGGAGTTAAACCCAGGGGAGTTTGAGTCTAGAAAATGTTCTTAATCCTTATAATAATGGCAAGAGAATCTTGGTATTTAATGGCATGTCCTTCTCTTAGCATGTTAAGCATTCTAGCTCTGCCACTTACTAATCTGTGATATTGGCCAGTTAGGTTAAAGAAACTCAGAAATACAGTAACTGCTCAAAGAGTAGATTATATCACTTACAGCAGTCAGAAACTGAAGCAGGTAATAACTAAGGGGGAAAAAAAACCTTTAAAAAGTGGCATGCTCACTGAAGCTGGGTAAATCACTATCATGGCAAACAGTGAAACACCTAGAGAAAACAGTAAGACTTACCCAAGAACAAAGACACTGCATTGCACTTTTTAATTGCACAGGTAGTTTTAAATAAATGGAGAAAGCACCTTCCAAAAATTACACTAGCAGGGAAAGATTCCATCAAGCATTTACATAGTAAATTTCCATAGTTTTACACAAGATTCTTGATCTTTACGTGAACTGTACATGAGGGAAAGGAGCCCCCTCAGGTAGGTTCTCTGCTTGCAGAAGCAAACTAAAGGACTTAAAATTGGAGGCAAGCCCGGGATGCCAAGAAGGAGTAAAAGAAATGTTAAAGGGCCACTCATAAATTTCATGTCTAAGATGCTTGTCTGATGACCCTTACATAAGAATTTTAGGGCAGACTATTGCCCTTAAGGGTATAACCTCAAAAACTGTAATTCTGGATTGTAGTAATATATCTGAGTACCTTGGACTGCTGGATGACAAAGACAATACTTGGGGTGACCTATACAGTTTAACAGACAAATACTTTAAAGGAATTCCCTAGCACTGTACACCCTCTACTTTGGCTTTTTAAAATGAAGCACAGGCTTCTTTGCTATCTTCCAGGCAGTTATAATGGTCAAAAGAAAAGGGTAACAGCACTGGATCATTCCTTAGACACTAATCAGCTGAGGAAAGAGTTCATTAGCAAAAGTTTCCTCCCAAGAATGGTCTACACCAAGCAGAGAGGACATGTCGCTCAAGGGAGAAGGGGAGCCCTCATATCCACAGTCACTATAAGCATCCAGTAGACAGGAAGATGGCTTCAGGCAGTGGCTGGATGAAAGTAGATCTGAGGTGCCCAGCTCTGGAATGAAGTCATCTTCTACAAGTTCTTCCTTCACTGAGACAGTGAATTCAGAGTGATCTTTCTCTGAGGGGCTGAAAGGTGCTTCCTCAATTTTCACTACCACATTAGCTTGGCTCTCTGTCTCAGAGGGTATCTCTAAGACTAGGGGCTTGGTGTATACGTGATCAAAACGAATCAGTTCATTAATGGCTTCCAGCTTGGCTGATGTCGTCCCCAGTGATGGAGAAGGGGAGGCTGGTAAGGAACTGGGTCCTTCTGGATGGGCTTCTGGATGCTGCTCCAGGCTGGGAAACTCTGGGGAAGGACATCTGAAGAACATGACTGGATCCAAGTTGAACAGAATGCCCAACAGGATATCAGACTGCAAGAGGCAAAAGTTAAATAGAATCCAACCATCAGAAGGTACTGAAATTTACCTAGAATACTTATTACTAGGTCCCACAATGTAAATTAATCATAATAGGATGACCACCGAGTCCCACAGACCCATTCATCTATACCTCACTCTATGTCCAAATCACAAGGAGATAGGAAGGTAGTCGATGTTCACCTGTAACCCAACCAAAACTAACTTCTACTGCCCTCCTCTGAATGGCTGGGAATGTCAGACATCAGAGAGATGAATTAACTAGTTATAATTCTCTTAACAAAATCCAAAAAACCCCTACCTCAGAGTCTGAAGAGTCAACGCTGTCAGAATCCATGGGGAGATGTTCTGGAGGGGTGACAACTGGGCCTGCACCTGCTGCAGAGGTGCACGTAGTCTGAGTGCTGCGGACTCAGCAGACCCGGCCACTGGCCTCGCTCCATTCCCCTGCGAAGACCAATGGCAACAGCTCAAACTGCAGTCTTCAAGGAAATGCTCACTAGGCACCTGGGAGTCTCAACTTTCAAGAAAGCTAGAAAACTATGCTTTAGAGCTGAAATCTTTCCCTTACCTTCATTTATTTCCATTTTATTGAGTCCTCAAGAAGAGAGAAGGGATGGAAGACTAATTTCTGTCATTTTCTATGCAATGAAACATCTTTATGCCCCAAGCAAAGGTTCAGGAAGGGCTGATATTCCTAAATATCTTCAATTATACTCTCTATAATAATGTTTGTGTTTTTTATTAAGATGTTACTTTTAGGGGCACCTGGGTGGCTCAGTCGTTTGGTGTCTGCCTTCGGCTCAGGTCATGGTCCGGGGGTCCTGGGGTAGAGCCCCGCATCTGGCTTCCTGCTCCCCAGGAGGCCTGCTTCTCCCTCTCCCACTCCCCCTGCTTGTGTTCCCTCTCTTGCTGTGTCTCTATCAAATAAATAAATAAAATCTTTAAAAAAAAAATGTTACTTTTAGGGGCACCTGGGTGGCTCAGTCAGTTAATCATCTGTCTTCAACTCAGGTCATGATCTCAGAGTCCTGGGATCAAGTACCACAGCAGGGAATCTACTCTCTCTCTACCTGTCCCCCCTGCTTGTGCATATGTATGTACACTCTCAAATAAATAAAATCTTAATTTTTTTTAAAGATTTTTTTGTTTGTTTAATTTAACACAAAGAGATCACAAATAGGCAGAGAGGCAGGCAGAGATAGGCAGGCAAAGGGAAAAGGGAAGCAGGCTCTCTGCTGAGCAGAGAACCCTATGTGGGGCTCAATCCCAGGACCCTGAGACCATGACCTGAGCCAAAGGTAGAGGCTTAACCCACTGAGCCACCCAGGCACTCCACTCCCCAGATTTTAGCTTAAGTAATCTCTGCACCCAAAGTGGACTTGAACTCACAATCCTGAGATTGAAAGTCTCATGCTCTAGCAATTGAACCAGCCAGGCGCCCTTCCATAATAATTTTCTTTTTTCTTTTTAGGATTTTATTTATTTATTTGACAGAGAGTGAAGAGCAGAAGCAGGGGGAGCAGCAGAGGGAGAGAGAAACAAGCTTCCCACTGAGCAGAGACCCCGATGTAGGGCTTGATCCCAGCCCAAGATCATGACCTGAGCCAAAGGCAGCCACCCAGGTGCCCCATAGTAATTTTGTTTTTTTTTTTTTAAAAGATTTATTTATTTATTTATTCAACAGATAGAGATCACAAGTAGGCAGAGAGGCAGGCAGAGAGAGAAGGAAGTAGGCTCCCCACAGAGCAGAGAGCCCGATGAGGGGCTCAATCCCAGAACCCTGGGATCATGACCTGAGCCAAAGGCAGAGGCTTTAACCCACTGAGCCACCTAGGCGCCCCTGTCCTATACTGATTTTCTTTTTTTAAAGATTTTATTTATTTATTTGACAAACAGAGATCACAAGTAGGCAGAGAGACAGGCAGAGAGAGGGGGGGAGGGAAGCAGGTTCCCCGCTGAGCAGAGAGCCCGATGCCGGGCTTGATCCCAGGACCCTGAGACTATGACCTGAGCTGAAGGTTTTAACCCACTGAGCCACCCAGGCACCCCCATACTGATTTTCTTAAGTAATAAAGTTCCATAGTGAATTTAGGCCCCAATTCCTTTTGGACAGTAATTTTTTAAGTTTGTTCTGAACATTACCTTCACAGAGTACAACTGCCCTACTATCAATCTTAGACCCCTTAGGTGCTGTCAATAAATAAGCCATGTCTGTGCATTAAAACCTATAATCACCTTCTACCAGAGGGGTGTCACTACCACAGTAAATCCTTTCTCTACTCATTCATATTCATCAAAGAACTACTACAGTTTTAGGAGCATTCAGTTAGATTTGACTGGCTCTCTTTTTCTGGTTCTCCTTACCAGTGATAGGGTACATCTCATTGGCTATCGGTATTTGTTAGTATTTGCTCTTAGAGAGCTGTGTAACTTGCTTTAATTATTAGGAATTAGTACTATCCACTACACAGTTGAAAAATGAGTGTCATTAAGGGGTCATGTCACTTAGAACCAGTTCTCACGTAAGACATCAGATAAATGGGATGTATTACCTTGGTCTGGGTCTCCACCTCCTCTTCAGTAACCAGGGCATCCATCCCCAAGCGCTGTCTTAACTCCTGGTTCTCAACTACAAGGCCATGAGTTTTCTCTCGCAAAAGTTGATTTTCTAACAAAAGTTTTTGGTTCTGGAAGTAAGTTCAAGAAGAAGCTATTAAAACATCCAGTTCTTTCACTTAGTTTCACTATGGTTGGTTTCCTTTCCTTCTCCTTGACCTTTTGGAAAACTCTGCTTATACAGTTGGTTCACAGTAGGTATTTGAAGGAAGGTCATGGTTACGAAAAGTAAGTGCCATGTCAGGGTGTGTGTGTGGGGGTCACAAATAACAATGCTTGCAACTACTCATTGAGACCTCAGCAAAGGGTGACTTGTGGCTTTAATTTTGATATGATGGCCAAAAAAAAAAAAAAAAAATCCTATCTTGAACTAGCAGGTTGTAACAGAAGTGGTAATGGTGGACCATAAAATCAAAATATGTTATAAAGTGTGTGTGTGTGTGTATGTGTGTGTGCGCGCGTGCGTGTGTGTGTGTGAAATCCTTATATATTCAAGATGTATAGCTGGCAACAATATAAGATTAGGTAATAAGTGGGCCCTAGAAGGGGAAGGGAACAGTTAGTGGACTTTTGGCCAAGCCAGGAAGGGTCTCAGGTTTAAGCAATGATTTTCTATCTGCTCTTATGAATTTCTTAGTACTAACTTGATAAAAGTTATAATGTAATTCACCAACTCTGAGTCAGATCTAGCACCAAATGCCAGAGGGTCAACCACTTCTGCTCTCATCAAGCTTCACCACTTAATCATTTAATTATCTATCTATCCTAATTTAGATTCTTCTTTTTTTCAGTTTAACTTTTTTTTTTTTTTCAGTTTAACTTTTAATTAACGTTCAACTGAGACAGAACAACTTGGGATGGGCAGCAAAATCAGAACATTCACCAAGGAAGGATATACAATAAAAGAGTTTGACCTTAAGTATTTTTACCTCTTCCTCCAAATCTACCACTTGCTGTTCCAGCTCACTCATTCGAGCTTTCTTTCGGTCTCTGGCAGTCTGGGCTGCTACTCTGTTTTTCAGTTTCCTGAGAACAAAAGAGGCATACCACACTAAGTCATCTCAAACCTTATTTTTATCTTTGAGAACTTAGCCAGCTGGTGTTTTCATTTTCATTTACTATTCATATAAGGTAAACTAAAGTAAAATACACTCCAGGCTCCTCCCCGCAATAAAAACAAAACAAAAAACAGCGTTTCGCGGATCTGGCTTGAAGAACTGCTTCACTCTCCCTCATACTGCGTCATCCACACCCCCGTCGCACCCCGGCCACAGCAAGCACGAAGGACACAAGCACTACTCAGCTTGCATCATAAGAGATTTCCTCCTCCCATTTTTACTCCCCCGTATAACTCAAACAGAGGAGAGGCCGATGCCTTTAGCCCTGGCTGGCATTCCGGGAAGTCCCCGGACGGCTGGGCCCCGCGTCAGCTCAAGGAGGCACTTATAATCACAAAAGGCACAATGACCACAAAAGAACTAATATTTACGGAGAACTGGGTTGGGTGCTACGTCTTTCTCACTCAATCCTTTCAAAGACCTCATGAATACATAAATCACTCTTAAGAGCGTGGAGACTAAGTCTGACTAGTGAGCCTCACAGAGCTCACAGCCCTCTCCACAACTGTCATTTCAACCCCGCACGCCTCCAAAAAAAAGTAGGTCAATCGAGTCCAAGCCACCGCCCCAATTCAGAAAAACTGAATGACAGGTCTGTGGTCACATAGCAAGAGGGCTGGACCCCCAGGGCGCGAACCCCCAGCTCTACGCATCCCTAATGTGTCAGAAAAGGGGGTGGGGGACAAAGGCCGGCGCAGCCCGGGACTCCCGACTTCCTGCCCCGCCCCGCCCCGCGCCACGCTGGCACCCCACCTGCCAGGCCCAAGGCGCCCGAGCGCGGCAGTCGGCCAGCGCCCGGCTTCGGATCCGGCTCCCAGCCCTTCGCCCTCAGGGTCCGCGCCCCGACCCTCGCCCACCTCCGCAGCGCCTTCTCCTCGGGGCTCAGGTGCGTGAGGCGCTGTCGCTTGCGTGCCTGGGGCGGCCCCCCGCTTGCCGCCTCGGGGCTGGCCCCTCGCGGGCCCGGCACCATGAGTGGCAGAGCCCGGCCGGCCGGGGCTCCGGCGGCGGCGGCGGCGGCGGCGGGCTTGCCGGACAGAAGCAGCACTTTGGGGGCCCCGGCGGCCGGGCTCTGCGCGGGTGCCACCACCACCATGGCCCGAGAGTGTCTACGCCAGTGCGCGCCGCCGCCGTCCGCCGCGCGGCCTCGCAGCACCCAGCCTTTCTACGGTCGTGGCCCTCCGCGATTGGCCAGCGGCGCGTGACGCGCGGCGGCTCTCGGCGCCCATTGGTCCTGCGGGCCCCGAGGGGGCGAGGCCGGAGCGTCCAGCGTGGAGGCTGCAATCCCGGAAAGGAGGGGCCGTGGGGGACGGGGGACCGGCGGGGTCCGGCGCTCGCGGCCCTGGAGGACCTGGGGACTGCCTGGCTCCTCAGGAAGGGTACGGAGCCCGTCGGGGTTTCCTTCTCCGACGGATTTTACCCCCTAGGCTGACGGATTTCCACCCGGACGACTGGGTCTAATTCCAAACGGGTAGATTTCCGGACTGATGACCCTTCCCCGAGACTGACGGACGGGTGTCCCCTCTGCCCGACCACATTTTATCTCCTGCGCCACATCGGCGCCGCGAGCGGAGCGCAAAATCGCGGGGGGCAGAGAGCGCAAGCCAGTCAGGCTTGCATGAAAAAAAAGCCTGGCAAGAAATTCCGCGAAATAGCCTTTAGAAAGTGAAATTGGGCGTTTTAGAACTAGGCTTGGCTCTTTTTTTTTTTTTTTTTTTTTTTTAAGATTTTATTTATTTATTTTACAGAGAGAAATCACAAGTAGATGGAGAGGCAGGCAGAGAGAGAGAGAGAGGGAAGCAGGCTCCCTGCTGAGCAGAGAGCCCAATGTGGGACTCGATCCCAGGACCCTGAGATCATGACCTGAGCCGAAGGCAGCGGCTTAACCCACTGAGCCACCCAGGCGCCCCTAGGCTTGGCTCTTAAGTTTGCACAAACCCGGGCGTCGTCAGGTCCGCGTGGTAGGAGTGCATGCGAAGTACTTTAATGTGCATTTCCCAGTTGTCAGCTACGAGCATACTTTTTTTGTTTCATGTGTTCAGACGAGGGTCCCGGGGTTTGCCCTCAGCCCGCTGGCACGCGGGGAGGTTTGAGGCTCCTGCCCTGGCAGCTGGGGAGCGGTTTAGGCCCGAGGACATTAGAATGCGGCAATCCGGGACAACCACCGCCCCGCCCCCCCCCCCCCCCCGCGCATTCGCCTTTTTTGAAGTAAATTACAAAATGTGAAATTCCCTAGAGTTACAAAGTGATAATTTGTTTTGTTTTTTTTAAAGATTTTATTTATTTATTTGACAGAGATAAATCACAAGTAGGCAGAGAGGCAGGCAGAGAGAGAGAGAGGAGGAAGCAGGCTCCCCGCTGAGCAGAGAGCCCGATGCGGGACTTGATCCCAGGACCCTGAGATCATGACCTGAGCCGAAGGCAGCGGCTTAACCACTGAGCCACCCAGGCGCCCCACAAAGTGATAATTTGTTTAACAAGTAGTTACTGTTCTCCTCTGTGTTTACAGATTAGTAAAACTCCTATCGGGTGGTTGGAAATAAGCAAAAAACGAAAAGGAAGAATAGTTCAGGTAATTTTGCAGTGTCATTAAGTCAGGTAAGCTCTTCAGTTATATTCTGGTGAGGAGGAAAAAGGATGGGAAGCTGGAACTAAATCAACTCCGTAAAGGGTCCCAATTTCTTTTACTCCCTGGAGTGGGCCACGAGTCTCCCACGCCTGCCTTCTTCCTCCACGTTGGCAGGGCTAAATCAGTGACTATTGAAACTGAGGGCGTTCTGAACACATGCTGCTTCAAAGTCCTGAGAAAGAGGTGGGGAGATCAGAGACTCTGCACAATGAAGCCTGCTTCCTTCCTAAGTCTCATCGGTTGGGAGTTATCCAGGTCCTAACTTACCTCCCCAGATGGGAGACTCACTCCTGCCCTCTGAGACCTTTGGGAGAAGTCTTTGGGGTGCCTTCTGGCTGAGACCTATACCTTTAAAGAAAGCTGTAAGAGGTTCTGAGAAAAGTCGTGTAACTGTCATGCAACTTTTTGTTAAGCTATCATTCGTGAACACCAAGAGAATGTCTGGTGCAATGTAAGAAGTCCCAGTGAAGCTAAAATTTAAATCATGTAGGCATAAAAAGAAAATGCGGTGAGGCCCCTGTTAGTCCAGCAAGGTGTCCATGAGTAACCATGTGGAGAAGGAACAAGATGCTGGGGCAGAGGAGAAAAGGTGGTTGGTTTGCATTTTGGTCTTGGTTAATGGGGTACAAATGGAATGTTGAAATTAACTCCCCAGCTTTGTTTTCAAGGCTTTTAACTTTGATACACATTTAAAATCCTGCTCAAAAACAGTAATTTGACCTAATGCAGATTGCCATCCACCAAGTGTCACTCAACTCCAAACCTTTGAACAGTTTCATATCCTCTTTGTGAGAGTAATCTGATAATTCTTGCATCAGGTGCCATTAATATCTTAAAACATTTACTAGGCACTTGTGATAAGAGATAACATAAAATGCAAAGTTCTTAGACTTTGTGAAATGCAAAGAAACCATAGGTCATTAAGTCAAAATAAATGTCAATGTAAAACAAAACAAAACCCAGTTATAATCTGAAACTAGAATTCAAAAATTGCTCTAATGTGGTAGCTGCTAACCACATGTGGGTATCAAGCACCTGAAATGTGGCCAGTCTGAATTAAAATGTGCTGCAAATGTGAAATACACACTCGGTTTGAAGACATGAAAACATGACAATGTAAAATATCTTGTTAATCATTTTTTATATTGATTGTATGTTGAAGTGATAGTATATTTGATATTGTGAGTTAAACTGCTTTTTAAAAAATTTTTATTTTATTTTTAATTAGGCTCCAGACCCAGTATGGAGCCCAGCTTGGGACTTGAACTCTGACTCTGAGATCAAGATCTGAGCTGAGATCAAGAGTCAGATGCTTAACCAGCTGAGCTACCCACACACACCTAAACAGCGTTTTAGAAATTGGTTTTGTGTGTTTTTTTTTTTTTAATTGGCTACTAGAACATTTTAAATAATACAAGAAGTGGCTTGCATTCTATTTCTGTTGGATAGCGCTGGTCTATATGATATCAATGTGGGAGATGGCACAGGCAAAGAGAGGGAAGGGAATAAAAAGTGTGCTACAGGAGGCACCTAGCTGGCTCAGTTGGAAGAGCATGTGACTCCTGATCTTGGGTTTGTGAGTTCAAGCCCCTGCTGGGTATAGAGATTACTTAAAAATAAAATCCTTTTTAAAAAAAGTAAAAGAAAAGAAAAATCTCTGGGCATGCAAACAAATTGGCCAGTTTAGCTATTAGTGATGGTATTGAGAAAGGAAGTGACCCTCATCAGTGAATATCAAATCCCTTTCCAGCTGCACTGGTTCTAATTCTTTGTTTTCAATAAAATTGATGAAAGACAGGGGTGCCTGGGTGGTTCAGTGGGTTAAGGCCTCTGCCTTCGGCTCAGGTCTCTGCCTTCTGGGATTGAGCCCCGAGTTGGGCTCCTCTCAGGGAGCCTGCTTCCTCCTCTCTGCCTGCTTCTCTGCCTAGTTGTGATCTCTGTCTCTCAAATAAATAAATAAAATCTTTAAAAAAATTGATGAAAGACAAAATTGAATTATTAGCTGAGAGTTCAATAGACTACTTTTTGATGATAGATCACTATGTGACTTGGCTTCTAACTTGAAAGATGTACAAACAATTGAAGGACATTGTTACAACAAAATGCTTCCCTTCCCCACACCTTAGTTAAATGAACATTGTCTTGGAAGACACTGACCTCTTTTTTAGAAGTGAGGAAATTTAAAAAGAAATAAAATTAATGCCAGAATCTGTCACATTCTTGCAGAAAGTACTATTAATTTATTGACACATAAATCCAAAGATACATTTCCAATATCACTTTACCCTCTGTTTGATAATTATATACCAAAGCTTGGAATGTATATTGCTTTAAAAAGTCTTACAAAATTTGTACTAATTTTAATTGTTTTGAGAGCTCCTTTCATTGGGAACAGTTTCTTGGTCTTTTCTGTCTTTTTTGACCTTGACATTTTTGAAATGTACAGGTCAATCACAGTTGTAGAAATCCCCTCCTTTTGGGTTTGTCTGATGTTACCTCATGATTTATGCATGGTGGGCAGCAATCCCACAGCGTGTTGCTATGTTCTTCTTAGTGCATGATATCAGGAGGCATGTGATGTCAGTTTGTCCCATTACTAGTGATAGTAACTTGTATCAATTGGTTTAAATGAGGTCTGCTAAGTTTCTCCACTGTGAAGTTAATTATTAAGTACTATACTTACTAATAATAGGTATTTTGTAGAAAGGTATTTTAAAATATCTACCTATCCTGTTTCTCATTAGACTTGCACCTACCAGTTTTAGGATCCATTGATGATTCTTGCCTAAATTAATGGTTACACTAATGATTAGCAAATAGTGATTTCCTGATTCCATCATCATTTCTGTATTTATTACGTGGAATTCTACGTGCAGTGGACCTTTCCCTTCTTATTTATTTATTTATTTACTTACTTAAGATTTTATTTATTTATTTGACAGAGATCACAAGTAGGCAGAGGGGCAGGCAGAGAGGGGGGGGAAGCAGGCTCCCTGCTGAGCAGAGAGCCAGACGAAGGGCTCCATCCCAGGACCCTGAGATCATGACCTGAGCCGAAGGCAGAGGCCCAACAAACTGAGCCACCCAGGCGCCCCTTATTTATTTATTTATTTATATAATTATCAACTCATAAAGTCCTATTTTACTTTAAAAATTATTAAAAGTTGAAATAATTTATTATTTTTTTTTTTTATTTTTTATTTTTTATTTTTTTTTTAAAGATTTTATTTATTTATTTGACAGACAGAGATCACAAGTAGGCAGAGAGGCAGGCAGAGAGAGAGAGAGGAAGAAGCAGTCTCCCCGCTGAGCAGAGAGCCCGATGCGGGACTCAATCCCAGGACCCTGAGATCATGACCCGAGCCGAAGGCAGAGGCTTAACCCTCTGAGCCACCCAGGCGCCCCAATAATTTATTATTTTGATCTCAAACTGTCTCAGGCTTGGCTAAATGAAGCCCCCCTCCCACCTTTTAAAAAAGATTTTATTTATTTATTTATTTATTTATTTATTTGAGAGAGAAAGAAAGGGGGTTGGGGGGAGGGGAGAGGGGGAGGGAGAGAGGAGCAGACCCTATGTTGAGCATGGAGCCTGATGCAGGGCTCGGTGTGGGGCTTAATCCCATGGCCCTGAGATCATGAGCTGAGCCAAAACTAAGACTCAGATGTTTAACTGACTGAGCCACCCAGGTGCCCTGAGCACCCCCCCCCTTTTTTTTAAATTGTTTTAAATTAACATATAATATATTATTTGCTTCAGAGATACAGGTCTGTGAATCATCAGTCTTATACCACACAGCACTCACCATAGCATATACCCTCCCCCATGTCCATAACCCAGCTACGCTATCCCACCCCCACCACCCCCAGCAACCCTCAGTTTGTTTCCTGAGATTAAGAGTCTTTAATGGTTTGTATCTCTCCCTGGTCCCATCTTGTTTCATTTTTTCCCTCCCTACCTCCCACAAACCCCCACCCTGCCTCTCAAATTCCTCATATCAGAGAGATCATATGATAATTATCTTTCTCTGATTGACTTATTTCACTTAGCATATTATCCTTTAGTTCCATCCACGTCATTGCAAATGAGAGTCCCCCTTTTCAATTGTACACAACACAAAATGTAAAATGTACACAACATAAGATCTAACATAGTAACCATTTTTAGGCATACAATCCAGTGGCCTTGAGTACCTACACATTGTCAAAAACCATCACCACCATCCGTCTCCAGGACTCTTTCATCATCCCAAGCAGAAACTCTGTGTCCATGAAACAATAATGCTCCATCCTCCTATCCCCCCAACCCCTCTTACCTTTATACTGTATTCTCTGTTCTGTATTCTCTGTTTTCTGTCTCGTGAGTTTGCCTATTCTAGATACCTCATATAAGTGGAATTACACTTTTGTCCCTTTGTATCTGATTCATTTCACGTAGTATAATGTCTTCAAGGCTATCTATGTCGTAGCCTGTTTTTGACATATGTCCTCTCTGACATGTCCCAACACAAGCAGGGGGAGCAGCAGAAGGAGTGGGAGAAGCAGACTCCCTGCTGAGCTGGGAACCCAATGCGGGACTTGATCCCAGGACCCTGGGATCATGACCTGAGCAGAAGGCAGATGCTTAACAGACTGAACCACTCACAGGACCCTTCATGCCATTTCAATAATGATTTCAGTCTACATACTTCCTGTGAATGTCATTATCTCTACTTGTGATCTGTCTGTCAAATAAATAAAATCTTAAAAAAAAAAAAAAAAGAGAGAGAGAGAGAACCACTACTCTAAACTCTTGCAAAACATCAACCCCACTCTGCACGTGGTTGTTCCCATGCAGTCAATCCTCCCAGCAAAACCCCTGTGACACTTGGCAGTTGAAATTTACCTGCCTGGATCTCCATATTAAATGAGAGAGGGAGTGTCCTTGAAGGCAAGGACATTGGGCTCATCTTTATAATCCCCCGTTTATTGATCAAATAGATTTTAAAGTGGTTCAGGAGAAGAATGAGAATAGAATTCAGGAATGCTGGCTTTCTGATGCCATGATTTTGACATTCATGGTTAGAAAGACTCATGTGTCCTCTTGCTTTGCTTGGCATCCTATTTTATAGACTCTCACGCTGTAGTCAAGAGGCAGATTCTAGCAAAAAAAGAGTATTAATGACTCTTGTTCTAACACCAGCTACACTGGAAAAGGAAAGCAAACGTTCCAAGGCAACTTTTTATATTCTCACAAGGAAAAAAAAGACTCAACAATACGGGAAAGAGTGAAGAGCCAAATTCTATATAATATTTTTGTTTCCCTAGTGAAATCAAAGAGCTATGTACACCCCTCCCCCAATTCCAGTTTCCTCTCCCCTGGTCATTTTACACAATTGAAGTCCTTCTGTTACAACTACGAAACCAATCCTGTATGTATGCTCAGGACTGGCTTCCCTACCCTGTAGAAATGAAGTCCTTTGGTTTTCCAGGACTAGTGATCCTATTGCTTTTAACTTTATGAATATGTTTTTAAAGTGAGACGTTTACGAACCGTTTAAGTAATGTTGAGACACTGAGCATGTGGACAGGAAATCCTCCTGGTCATGTTGACGAATGTTTCCTTCAATCCTGTGACTGCCCACCCCTTTCTGGAGAAGAGTTGCGACACTTCCTGACTTTCATTTGTGTGTATTAAAGTTCTAAGAAATTCAATACTCCTTTGGCTTCTGCAAAATGCTACAGTTCATTTGCCCAGTAAATTCAACAGGGGCTAAAGGACACAACAACAAAAGGAAAAGATTTATTTGGAAAATGCAAAGATATCCCATGCCTCTCTTTTTTACTTGGCATTGATCCAGAGCAGTAAATGGCCCTGCACTTGGTTTTGTCCTTTTAAAGAAAAGTGCAAACACTCCATTGTCCATACCTTTATTGACACCAAGGTTCAAAGGTGGCAA
This sequence comes from Mustela nigripes, assembly GCF_022355385.1. NCBI lineage: Eukaryota > Metazoa > Chordata > Mammalia > Carnivora > Mustelidae > Mustela > Mustela nigripes. The sequence goes on from NC_081564.1 coordinate 21,392,574, forward strand.
GAGAAGCAAGTTTTATCTTACTTTTATCTTACTTGAAAGGAGTTTTAAGTGCAGTTGAAGTGCAGCAGGCTCCCTTCATTAGTACTCGGAGAATAAATTTCAAATCACTAGTTCCAAAAAATTTTAAACTTTTTGGAGGCACCTGGGAGGCTCTGTCAGTTAGTGCCTACCTTCAGCTCAGGTCATGATTTCAGGGTCCTTGGATGGAGCCCCACATCGGGCTCTCGGCTCAGCGGGGAGCCTGCTTCCCCCTCTCTCTCTCTGCCTGCCTCTCTACCTACTTGTGATCTGTCAAATAAATAAATAAATCTTTAAAAAAAGGGGCGCCTGGGTGGCTCAGTGGGTTAAGCCTCTGCCTTCAACTCAGGTCATGATCTCAGGGTCCTGGGATCGAGCCCTGCATCGGGCTCTCTGCTCAACGGGGAGCCTGCTTCCCTCCTCTCTCTGTCTGCCTCTCCATCTACTTGTGATCTCTCTCTCCCTCTGTCAAATAAATAAATAAAATCTTAAAAAAAAAAAAAGATAACCTTTTTGTTTTGGCATAATTGTAGGTCTACAGAAAAGATGCAAGTCCAGCATAGAGAATTACCATATATCCCCCTACAACCCTGGTGCCAGTTCCCCTAATGTTCTCAGCCTCCATGACCAAATAACACATTTGTCAAAACTAAGAAACCAACACTGACACCCTGCCATTAACTAAACTCTGGACTTTATTTGGATTTCAACGTTTTCTTCCCTTAATGTCTGTTTCCTGTTTGAGGATCCCGCCTTGTTTTCAATTTCTTAACTTCTGTGTGGTGTATCGATTTTTGCGAAACGTTTCACGACTAATTTCAGCAAATGACCTTTATCTGAGGAGCTGAAGTTGGACTCAAGTTCAGCCTTCCCAGACACACACAAGGTTTTGACTCCAAAGTAATAGCGACGGAACCCCTCCTCCTTTGGTGAGGTGCCCTCATCTGTGAGGCGTCGCTGTGAGATTTTGCTTGACTTGGCTCATAGGAGACTGGATTTCCTGAGAATGGCCTAGGGGTTCTCAACGCCAAAAAAGAAAAGAGGGACGCCTGCGTGGCTCAGTTGGCTAAGCATCTGACACTTGATCTCAGCTCAGGTCTTGATCTCAGAGTCCTGAGATCTCAGGTGCTCAGGATCAGTAAGTACTTTATCTCCAACCTTAGGTTCTTTAAGTTGTCTTTGGATTCAGCCTTCAATTTCTCTTATTTATAGCTAACTTTATACATTTAATAATCAGGTAGGAAAAGACTACAAACTATACCATTTCTGTTCTCTTATAATTTTTTTTTTCATGAAAACAGCCAAGATTTATGTGGTTCTAAGAGCCAGTTGGGTAAAATATAGATGAAACTCTGGTTTGGTGAATAAAGGGGAGATGAGAAGAGAAAAGCTTTGAGAGAGGAGGAAGACATAGAATTGTTTGCTTCCAAGAACTTCGGGATAGAGGCCAACCATCTTCCATTTCTAGACCCTGTGAGGATGGTCATAACAGCCTGGGGGTATGGGGGCCTTGGCTTGTGAAATGGATCGACATAGGGTAGGTTTTCAGCTCTAACACATACTCGTTCTAACACATACAAACCCTCTGACCCTCAGTTTCCTTGTCGGTAAAATGAGAATTAAGCGTTGAACAAGTTACTGTCTTGAACACAGTGCATGACACAGGGAAAGCATGAACTGCGTGTGTGAAGTGTTACAGTTGCCAAGGGCCACCTCCCCTTATGCGTCTGGGCATCCCCATATTCTCTCTCGTCTACCATTCTTCTCATCCTTCCTCCATCTTTTGCCAGTTGATAGCCAAGAAGCTTGACAGGTCCCAGAAGTCTAAGCAGAACAACTGGGAGTTCAAGTCTTTAAAATAAATGTCCAAGTATAAAATTCGGTCATTGGTCATAAGCTGGGACAGAGTCCACAAAGAGGAAAAATGGCACAGCAAGGAACACCAGGTGAGTTTTCCCCAGTTGCTCCCTCCCCCACCCTGAGAACAAAATGCCCACTTGACCCCTGGGTGGTCCAGACCTGGACAGGCTGCCCGTGATCTGTCCTGTTAACGTGACCTGGGATAACATTCCCAGCAAAGGGCTGCAAACATTTGCTGAGCACACACACCTGTGACCCATGGTGAGATTGGGGTTGAGTTTGGCTTACACCATAACTGGGGGTTGGTGGCTTGTGGCGGCTGTTCTGCACAGAACAGGTGAGGAAAAGGAAGTTTGTTTTTGTTTTTATTTTTGTTCTTTTTAAGATTTTTTTGGGGGTTCCTGAGTGGCTTGGTTGATTAAGCATCTGCCTTTGATGCTTTTGGTTCAGGTCATAATCCTAGTGCCCTGGGAGGGAGCCACAAGTTGGGCTCCCTGCTCCATGGGGAACCAGCTTCTCCCTCTCCCTCTGCCTGCCGCTCCTCCAGTTTGTGCTCTGTCTCTATTAAATAAATATATAAAGTCTTTTAAAAAGTTTTTTTTTCCCCTTTACTTGAGAGAGAGCATGAGGAAGAGCAGGGGAGAGGGAGAAGCAGAATCTTCACTGAGCAGGGAGCCCGACACGGGGCTCAATCCCAGGACCCGGAGATCATGACCTGATCCAAAGGCAGATGCCCAACCCACTGAGCCACCCAGGCTCCCCGAGGGGTCTTTTAGATTCACCTTCCAGGGGACCAGATGACTTTACAGCTCACTGTGAGTCTAATTTTTCTTACCTTCTGGAAGAGATAAAGGAGTAAAGAAGATTGTCTTGGGTATAGCTCTGGATGGGGAAATCACATTTTTCAATTGAAGTGTCCTGAAAAATCAGAATTGTTCAGGCTTACAGGAAGTGAATTGTCTGATTCTAAGTTTTACTTGCATTTTTTTGGGGAAAAATGACCACAAAGTTTTCTTAAAAGGATTCTCTTAGTATTTTTTTTTTTTGAAGATTTTATTTAAAATCAAATCAAAGGGAGCGGCTCAACCAACTGAGCCACCCTGGCATCCCAGGACTCTCTCGTCTTGATCAACCAAGTGTCCCCGCCCCAACCCAGTTTCCAGCAAGAAGAAGTGACAATTTGCCTTTGTATCGACTTGGGGTTCTCCTGGAAATCTTCACCCTACACCTGTGTTCAACCATTTGTATTCAATGATTTTTACTTGGTTTCCAGAAGCTGGGTGTCCACACGCAATATACTGCTCTTTCCAACATTATGATCAGATCCATTGCCAGAAAACCCCGGGGCTCTGGGTTACCTTTATGTTACTCTCAATGGAGCGGAACCTGGGAGAGCAAAGAGATAAGTAATTCCACATTATAACTGCAGCCAGCCCGGTGGTGGCACCAAGGAGCAAGGGCCATAAGGAAAGTCTTCATAAAGGAGATATTTGCATGGACTTTGAAGGACGAGTAGGAGTTTGCCCAAGATTTTAATTTTTCTTTTACCTTGGGCTCTTCTCCCTGCTAGAGAAGACAGATGCCGCCTGGCCCCTGAGAGAGAAACGTGGTAATAGTTCATCTGGTGCTAAAAAAGATCTGAAACTAACACAAAACAGATATTCAACCTTTAACATCTGCTAATATGCTCAAATCAAAGTGTATGAGGAGTTCCTTCTGAATTTCTGTGTACTCATTTTAACTCTCCCAGGACATCCCTTGTCCCTCCCATCCCCTTATCCTCAGCACTCTCAAAGATGTCCTTAATATTTCTTATTTAAACTACAACTTTTCAAATTTAAATATCTTTTAAAAAATAAATAAAAATAAACTACAACTTTTCTTTCAAACTGGAGGCAGGACTCTTCTCTCCTGCCATCTGCTCAGGTCATGGAGTCACAGTAATCCTTCCCCTAGTGCCCTCGCCTCCCAGCTAGCTCTTACTAGTGGTCCACAGTTCCAGGTCTCTGAGCTCTGACTTTAGCTATGACCCTTGCCAAAAGGATCAAAAACAAAATTGTTAGTCAGAATTTCCTCTTCTTCCCTGAATTTATTTTTTTTTAAGATTTTATTTATTCATTTGACAGACAGAGATCACAAGTAGGCAGAGAAGCAGGCAGAGGGAGACGAGGAAACAGGCTCCCTGCTGAGCAGAGAGCCTGACAGGGGGCTCCATCCCAGGACCCTGGGATCATGACCTGAGCTGAAAGCAGAGGCTTTAACCCACTGAGCCACCCAGGCGCTCTTTCCCTGAATTTCGTTTTTCTTTCTTTGTTTTTTTTTTTTTTTTTTTTTTAGATTTTTTAATTTATTTATTTGACAGAGAGAGATCACAAGTAGGCAGGGAGCCACCCAGGCGCCCTCGTTTTTCTTTTTTTGATTGAGGGCCATCTTTACTGGAAGGAAATACTTTATACACTATTTCTTTCTCTTCCTTTCTCCTTTTCTTTCCTTCCTTCCTTTCTTCCCCTCCTCTTCCTTCCTTCCTTCCTTCCTATCTCTCTCCCTTCCTTGCTCTCTCTCCCCTTCTTCTTGCCTCCCTCTCTTCCTTCCTCTTTCTTTCTTTTTTTTTTTTTTTTTCTTTCCTTTCTTCCTTCACCCTTCCCCTTCCCTAATCTGATTCTACTTCTGCAGTGGATGTGAAGGCATGTTACCACCACGGTGTTAAAATATGTATTTGAAAACCTTAAAACAAAACAAAAGGGGCGCCTGGGTGGCTCAGTTGGTTAAGTGGCGGACTTCGGTTCAGGTCATGATCCTAGGGTCCTGGGTTCGAGCCCGGCATCAGGCTCCCTGCTCAGCGGAGAGCCTGCTTCTCCCTCTTCCTCCGTCTGCTGCTCTGCCTACTTGTTTTCTCTATCTCTCTGTCAATTAACATCTGTCAATTAAAATAAATAAAAATCTAAACAACAAAAAAACCTCCAAAAAACTGGAGGCAGGAATATGAGAGAATGTGGGGGAGCATTTCTTGCCACCCCCACACTCAGCCTATCCTTGTTTGGCTTTAAATTCTGCAGTCACTCCCCCTCTCCGGGGTCCTGCTCTGCCTCTTTCTCTAATAGCCAGAAGGGACTTGAGGGTGACTTTAGTCACTCTGTCTCTGAGTCCCAGAGACAGGCTAACACTTGGGGTCAGGAGTTGGCACAGCAGCTCAGAATCCTGAGACTGTGCTGCCTGGACCCAGCCAGCCTCCTCACTTTGCGCAGCGGAGGTAGCTGACCTTTTCCATTTCATCCGCTTTTTTCTCAGCGCCCCACTTGGCTTGGCAACCACAAATCACCACGGTTTCCTCCTTGGCATTTCTTAAATGTGGCCCACTTAAATGAAAAGGTCAGAAGAGAGGCCCCGTGGACTTTAAAACGTTCAGCTTGCCTTCTGGCCTGGGCCACCGGCTTGACAGGTCCCGCGGGCTTCCCGGGGACAGGGGGCAGCTGATGAAATCCGCCTCCCGAAGGACGCCCTGCGCCCTCCCTCCCCGCTCCCTTCCTGAAAGCGCCCTTGTTTGCGTATCCGGGTTCCAGAACAAGAACCTCCTGTTGCAAATCGATCGCGGAGGTAACATTACGGTTTGCGAGGATTTGCTTGGAGCTGTAGGCAGCCGCCTCCCTGAGAAAGACAGAACCTGTTTTTACTGATTAAAATCTCCCTTGTTTGTTCGCTTTCTACCTCTAAAAAGTTCTTGGAACCTTTTTCCAGGAAGAAGCCAGGTGGTAGGAAACCAGAGTAGCCACGGACAGCAAGCCTTGTTTTTGTCCTTACACTAAAGCTTCTTTTATTGTCAAGGAAACAAGTGCAAGGCTGTGCGGACTAAGCCAATAGTAGGACTGACAGCCCATGAGTATGGGGCTCTGTGCCAGGCACTGGCATCCCTTCTCTCTCTCATTCCTGCACGGTAAGCCCTGGCTCTGTTTCTCAGAGGAGGAAGCTTGAGAGGTGAGGCCCAAGGTTACACCACTCAGGAGAACTGGGATTTGACCCTAAATCCCTGCTGACTTCATATATGGCCTGATTCCCAGAGATTGCACTGGCGGGAAAAGGACCCAGGCCTGGCTCACTGCTTGGAGGCCGTGAGGCTTCTGAGGCGACCCCCACTTTCAGTTATTTGCATTTTATTAGACAGAAACTGAAAACTGAAGTCAACAAGGTGTCTGAAACCAGCAAAAGAACGTTCCTTTCAGCATCGGTTGCCATTCTTTTGTTGGGTAGTAGATTGGTGGGGCCAAGGTAACGTTTACTGGGCAAACAACAGACTGGGAGCCAGGCAGAGCCCACACCTAGCCGAGTAAATAGCCCGGGGAGGCCCAGGCACAGCCTGCAAGGGCCCCAGTGAGGCCTTGCTTTGAGAGACAACCAGGAGAATGTGCCCCTAGAAACCAGGAGCCCAGAGCCCTGGTCCTGGTGTTGCCATTATTATTATTATTTAAGATTGCATTTATTTATTTGTCAGAGAAAGCACAACCAGGGGGAATGGCAGGCAGAGCAGGCAGAAGGAGGAGAAGACGCAGCTGAGCAAGGAGCCCAATGTGGGGCTCGATCCAGAAACCCTGGGACCATGACCTGAGCTGAAGGCAGACGCTTAACTGACTGAGCCACCCAGGCGTCCTGTGGTGCTGCCATTATTAACACGTGTGCTTCTCAGTTCCTCAGCTTGATGAGGTCGAGCTCCAGTGTGGCTGCCGGGAACAATTTGACCTGGGCAGTGTGGCCCAGAAGTTGGTCGGGGGGAGTTTAGAGGTTAGTTAGAGTCCAGTCACAAATTCTGTGACTCTAGACAGGTCCTTAACATTTTTTCTTTTTTTAAAGATCTTATTTATTTATTTGACAGAGATCACAAGTAGGCAGAGAAGCAGGCAGAGAGAGAGAGGAGGAAGCAGGCTCCCTGCTGAGAAGAGAGTCCGATTCGGGGCTCGATCCCAGGACCCTGGGATCATGACCTGAGCTGAAGACAGAGGCTTTAAACCACTGAGCCACCCAGGTGCCCTAGACAGGTCCTTAACTTTTCAGAGACTCTGTTTTCCTGTCATGCATCTAAGAATCATAGTAGAACCCACCCCACTTGACCCATTGTCAAGACATTAAGTTAGAATGCCCAGCAGGCTTCTAGAATATATTGCCATGGCCACAAGGGTCCTTCCCTTTTATTTTGTTTTGGTGGGGAAATTGACATTCAATTAAAGCAAAAGTTAACAAACTAGAAGAAGGAGGACGAGGAGGTGCAGATAGAGGTGAAGGAGAAGTTAGAAGTTATAGCTAAAATCTAGGGGCACCTAGGTGGCTCAGTCAGTTGGGCGTCTGCCTTTGGCTCAGGTCAGGTCCTGGGATTGAGTCCCTTGTGGAGTTCCCAGCTCAATGGGGAGCCTGTTTCTCCCTCTCCCTCTGCTCATGCTCTCTCTCTCTCAACTAAGTTTTTTAGAAAAATCTTGGAAATTATAGCTAACATCTTACAGTTAAAGCTTAGTTTAGTGCTCCTATATAGGAAACAACACATTGGGAATTATTAGTGATTCACTAATTCTACAAATAGTCACTGAATGCTTGACAGATGTGGGGCTTTTCACTAGTACTGTGGATCATAAAAAGATATTTATGCAGGGATCTTTCCCCAAAGAACCCCCAGTCCAGAAGGAGACACACAAAAATAGCTATGACAGAGAAGTCACAGGGTCATGCAGGGATTAGGAATCTGCTGTGATGCCTCAGGAAATTCTCCGGAGGCCCAGACACAGCAAGATTCCTGGGACAATGTGGACCTTGGGGTCCATGTATAGCACACTTTCAGTCCCAACTTTGACTCTGATCAGCTGGATGATCTTGGACAATCGACTTCACGTCTCTGAGCAATTTCCTCCTCTTGTGATGATTAATTTTATGAGTCAACATAGCTTAGCTGTAATATCCAGGTATTCTTTTCAAGAGTAATCCAGGCTTTGCTCTGAGGTATTTTGTAGACGCAGTTTAAGGTCGACGAAAGGAGTGTGTCTGATGGGGCCTCATCCAATCCAGGGGAAAGGCTTTAAAGCTAAACTAGGTATCTTTGAAGAAGAAGATATTTCACCTATGTTTTTGTTTCGTGTTTTTTAAAAAGATTTTATTTATTTATTTGACAGACAGAGATCACAAGTAGGCAGAGAGGCAGGCAGAGAGAGAGAGAGAGGAGGAATCAGGCTCCCTGCTGAGCAGAGAGCCCGATGCGGGGCTCCATCCCAGGACTCTGAGATCATGACCTGAGCTGAAGGCAGCGGCTTAACCCACTGAGACACCCAGGTGCCCCCATTTGTTTGTTTTTTAAGATTTTATTTATTTGACAGAGAGTGAGAGAGGGAACATAAGCAGGAGTGGGAGGGGAGAAGCAGGCTTCCTGCTGAGCAGTGAGCCCGACGTGGGGCTTGATCCCAGGACCCTGGGGTCATGACCTGATCCAAAGGCAGACGCTCAACCCACTGAGTCACCCAGGTGTCCCAAGATTTCACCTATGGATTGCGGTGTTGACTCTTGCCCAAAGTGTCTGGCCCGCCAGGCTGTGCCAAAAATTTCAAACATGCCAAACCCACAATCATATAAGCCAATTCCCTGAGATAAATCACATATATGTAGATCATATATCATATATATAGTGGGTAGATATGATATGTGATTATGTCATATATATACACATATGCTATATGATACATGCATCTATGTTAATATGTAAAAATGTCCTACTGGTTCTCTTTCTCTAATCGTAGGCAAGCAGAAATGCTACTTCTCTTTCCATTCCTTGACTGTTCCCAGCATTATCTGTCCTCTGTTCCTCTCCATTTCCCAACATCTCATCATGAAGGCACAGAACCTGGAGATGGAAGGGCCCCTGGGGGCTGTGTAATTCACCCTCCTTAGTGTAGAGGAAGATATTCAGATGGAGAAGCCAAGAGATTTGTCCCAGGTCTCAAAGATTATATTGGAAGCATGGGGCTAACATGTTGGGCTGACCTTGCAGGGTTGGCAGAGAGTAAGGCAAGAGAGGCACTTCCCTCGGATGCAAAATTTAAGGAGGTGCCCCAAAAGTCAGTAATCAAGATCAAATATATTTCTTAAAAATTATATAACTAATTTATTTATTTATTTGACAGACAGAGACACAAGTAGGCAGAGAGGCAGGCAGAGAGAGAGGAGGAAGCAGGGTCCCCACCCAGCAGAGGGCCCTATGCGGGGCTTGATCCCGGGACCCTGGGATCATGACCTGAGCTGAAGGCAGACGCTTTAACCCACTGAGCCACTCAGGTGCCCCAAGATGGAATATATTTTGATACAATATTTATTTTATGTATTTTTATGCAATTTTAATGCAATATTTTAAAAAATCGAAGTTAATGAAAAAAATCTGTGATGTACAAAGTATCACATTTTTTAAAGCTTTTTTTTTTTTAAGATTTCATTTATTCATTCATGAGAGACACAGAGAGAGAGGAAGCAGGCTCCCCATGAGCAGGAAGCCCGATTCGGGGCTCGATCCCAGGACCCGGGTATCATGACCTGAGCTGAAGGCAGATGCCCAAACATTTGAGCCACCCAGGCACCCTTTTTAAAAGCTTTTTTAAAAGATTTTATTTATATGAGAGAGAGCATGCTCACAAGCAAGGGGGAAAGGGAGAGGGAGAAGCAGACTCCCTGCTGAGCAGGGAACCTGACACAGGATTTAATCTCAGGACCCAGGTGTCCTGAGATCATAACCTGAGGTGAAAGGCAGACCCTTAACTGACTGAATCACCCAAGCACCATCACATTTTTAAAAAAGTAAACTCCATGCCCAATGTGGGGCTTGAACTCATAACCCTTAGATTAAGAGTCATATGCTCTACCAACTAAGCCAGTCAGGTGCCCCACAAACTATCATATTTATAAATCAAGAAGAATCATTATTGGGGTGCCTGGGTGGCTCAGTGGGTTACGACCTCTGCCTTCGGCTCAGGTCATGATCCCAGGGTCCTGGGATCGAGCCCCTCATCGGACTCTCTACTCAGCAGGAGCCTGTTTCCTCCTCTCTCTGCCTGCCTCTCTGCCTACTTGTGATCTCTGTCTGTCAAATAAATAAATAAAATCTTTAAAAAAAATAAAAAAAGAAGGGTCATTATCGTTGGGTTTTCCTTTTGCTGTAGGCCCTGGCGCAGTTGGCACTTTATGGTTGCCCATGTCTGGTGGCGTCTCTGTATTAGACCAGGCTTTACATGCTACCCATAGTGTTCGTCATAACTGTGCATGTGGTTTCCTCTGCCCGTCAAAACCTCTCATAGGTGGCCGCTGCCCTGGTGTGTCCAGGACTGAGCAGTTTCCCAGAACTCAGAACATTTAGTGGGATACATTGACATAGTCACAGCAAACCATTGTGGTTGGTTGTCCTGTCGGAGTAGGAAGCAGGGACCTGATCGTATACACTTTTGTGCCCCTGAGCCATTGGGTTGCACCGAGTGGTATCGATCCAATTTGCCCTTTCTGGCAGCGTACTTGGCGGGCACTCAGTACGTCGCTAATCAATTGCTTATCTGAGGCACAGAAAGGCTGACAGTGACTGAGCCAGGACCCACTGGCAAATCCGTGGTGCTCCAGCCCCAAGCCTCTTGGCCTCCCCAGTGTCCTGCCTGCTGCTGCTCACCCATAACCATCCTCCCAAGATTCCGGGAATATGAATCCAGTGGAGGCTTTTTTGCCTAAAATCTGCCCAGGAAGCTGCACTCCCCTCTCCCCTCCATTTTTTTACAAGCAAATACTCTGCCTTTTGAAACTTTCTGTGCCTTAGACAAAGATAGGCATTTGGCTTCAAGGATCATTATATTGTGCCTTCAGCTAAGGACAGACATAGGAACATTCTAGGTAGGCCACTCGACAAGGTTAGCTCTGTCACCTGGAGCAAGACCCCTGATGGCTTTGGCTCTGAGTGTCTTCAGTGACCAAATGAAAGGCTTGGACTCACTGTTCTGGGACATAGCAGGGTGCGTCTGTGACCATCAGTATCGCCATCTGTGAAGTCAGCACCATATATTTAAGGTATTTGTGAGGATTCAATAAGGTAATATATAGAAACCACCTTGCATGATCCCTTATGGGAGGACATTTATTTGTTTTCCTTCTTTCTCATTCTCCTCTGAATCTAAAACACAGTAATTTTATGATTCCACTTTTATAGTTGGTAGGAAAGATATTTCACTCATTTATTCATTTATTCCAAAATGTCTAATTGTTCACCTACTATGTGCCAAGCATAATCCTAGGTATTAGGTGCTAAGGCTATGGTGGTGAGCAAGGACCCAGTTAAAAAAATCAGACATTATCTAAACATCCCCTGCAATGCAAGAAAAGACCTACCCCCCAAACCCACAAAAACCCAGTAATAAAGTACACCCACACATCAGAAATCATCCCTATGGACTGTTTCAAATGGGTTCTGAGTAGACGCTGTTTAGCAGGTGGTCACTGTTCTCCCGAGTGGCTGCTATTCTTGTGTTTCAAACACCTGCTGCTGTTTGCAGGATGCTAACATTTACTTTGGTCTTTATGTCAATGCCATTTGCAGAAGGAGCCAGCTGTGGGCCTTTTCTCTTTCAATATTGCCACTGAACTGGGCTTTGTCCATAGGAAAATAAACAGCACTTGTGTAGATAAGGCTACCGCAACCTTCAAGACTGATTGGAGCAGAGACCTTCCGCTTAAGAGGAAGAGTAGGCTTCATCTCACTGGCAGTGAGAAATGTCCTTCATGGCTTAGTCATCTGGCTTGATTTTACTTTACCTAGCATTGGTTTTGTCTTTCTCCCCTCTTTTGGAGCCTTTTTTGGGTAATTCTCTCTTCTTGTGGGGTTTTACCAGACAGTTGCGAACTGATGAATCATAGATAGTAAAGGTTAGATGGAAAACGGATTAGTGGTTGCCAAGTGCTAGCGGTCGGAAGAACTGGAGAGTGAGTATGGGATGGCGACAGGGTCTTCTCTCGGGCCAGTGATGTAAAGGCTCTGGAACTAGACAGGGGCGGGGGCTTCACAACATTGTGAATGTACTAACTGCCGCAGAATTGTGTACTTAAGGCTATGTGAATTTCAGCAAAATAAAAATCAAACAAAACATTATGTTAAGTGAAAGGAGCCAGGTCCAAACAAGTATAAGCTGTATGAATCTGTTTATATGAACTTCAAGAACAGGCTAAACTAATCTATGGTGATAGAAAGCAGAAAAATGGTTGCCATGGGGCTGGGGAGGAAAGAAGCCCAAGCGAACTTACTGGGGTGATGAAAATATGCTCTATTTTGTTTTGGACAGTGGTTACAGAGTATATATGCTTGTTGCAAAGTGTCAAATTGTATGTTAAGATATGTGTACTTTTTTTTTTAAAAGATTTTATTTGACAGAGATCACAAGTAGGCAGAGAGGCAAGTGGTGGGGGGAAGCAGGCTCCCTGCTGAGCAGAGAGCCCGATGCGGGGCTCAATCCCAGGACCCTGAGATCATGACCTGAGCCGAAGGCAGAGGCTTTAACCCACTGAGCCACCCAGGTGCCCTCTATGCACTTTTTAAAAGACTTTATTTGTGCAGAGAGAGAGAGAGCGCAGGAGAGGGGGCAGGGGCAGAAGAAGAGGGAGAGAGAATCTTAAGCAGTTTCCTCACTGAGCACAGACCCTGACACAGCCCTTGATCTCATGACTCTGAGATCATAACCTGAGCTGAAATCAAGAGTCAGATGCTTAATGGACTGAGCCACCCCAGTGCCCCAAGATCTATGCATTTTATTGATGTTGATTCTACCTCATTTAAAAAATAAAAATGAGGGACACCTGGGTGGCTCACTCGGTTAAGTGTTTGCATTTGGCTCAGGTCATGACCTCAGGGTCCTGGGATCGATTCCCAAATCAAGCTCCTTGCTCAGCTGGGAGTCTGCCTCTCTCTGCCTGCTGTCCCCTCTGCATGCACTCTCTGGCAAATAAATATTTTTTTTTTAAAAAGAAAATAAATTTTTAAGTTGAAAAGAAAAGTAGGGGTGCCTGGGTGGCTCAGTGGGTTAAGCCGCTGCCTTCGGCTCAGGTCATGATCTCAGGGTCCTGGGATCGAGTCCCACATCGGGCTCTCTGCTCGGCAGGGAGCCTGCTTCCCTCTCTCTCTCTCTGCCTGCCTCTCCATCTACTTGTGATTTCTCTCTGTCAATAAATAAATAAAATCTTAAAAAAAAAAAAAGAAAAGAAAAGAAAAGGAAAGGTGAATATGCTAGGAAGGAAAAAAAAAGGCAAAGGATCTGGCAGTATCTGATTCAAGTTTCCCAGGGGCCATTTCATCCATTTTTAAATGTATTACACCGAAGAACTACCTTCTGTTACTTTGTTGTTTGTTTTATGAATACAGTTTTTGGAGGCGAGGAGGTTGCGCTTTTACTCATGGGCTTCTGGCTTTTGTACATTTTATTCCTGATAACTTCATGTACTTTGGGCTGAAGGATCCTGGTCTCAGGCCATGACCAGGTGTTGTCCTGCCTTGGTTCGGCGGTCACGTGCTCTCGCCCCTACCTGGTTTGACTCTTGCCTCATCTCTCTGCTTGGCCTCTTGGTAGTTGTGTGACTTGGGACAAGTTGCTTAACCTCTCTCAAGGCAAGGCTTCCTCCTGGGGGAAAAGCAGGGATGCTGTCTCCCTCGCAGTGCTGTTGTGAGGGCGGGCTAAGCCAGTGCCCAGGGCCTGGCACAGAAAAGGGCAGAGACAGCATGGCTGGGTGAGTGGGATTGCCACATAAAATGGAGCTTGTCTGGTTACCATAAACAACAAGCAATTTTTAGTAAACAATGGTTATGAATTGACTGTTGGTCCCCCACGCACCCCCCAAATTCATATGTTGGAGCCCAAACCCTCAGTACGGCTGTATTTGGAGGAAGTAATTAAGGTGACATGAAGCCTATGATGAGGCCTTGATCCAACAGAATTACTGTCTTCATGAGAAGAGATACCAGAGAACACTCACTTGTTCCCTCTGGGCCCCCATCCCTGCACAAAGAGGTCATAGGGACAAACAATGAGAAAGTAGCTACATGTAATCCGGGAAAGCCCTCATCAGAAACTGAATTGGCTAGAACCTTGATCTTGGACTTGCCAGCCTCCAAACCTTTGAGACCCAGCCAGACCCACTAACTGAGTGTTAGGATGGAATAAAGGATTTCTTCAAACATTCGAGGACTCAAAAAAATGTATCTTGAGGGTGCCTGGGTGGCTCAGTCAGTTAAACAGCTGCCTTTGGCTTGGGTCATGATCAAGCCCCACATCGGGCTCCCTGCTCGGCGGGAAGCCTGCTTCTCCCTCTCCCACTCCCCCTGCCTGTGTTCCTTCTCACTGTGTCTCTCTTTGACAATAAATAAATAAAAATAAATAAATAGACAAATAACCCAACTAAAAGTAGGTAAAGGATCTGAGTATTGTTTCTCCAAAGAAGACATACAGATGGCCAAAAAGCACATGAAAGGATGCTCAACAGACTTTTAGGGAAATACAAGTCAAAAGCACAATGAGATACTACTTCACACCCACTAGGCTATAATATAAAAGACATAATAACAAGTGCTGATGAGGATAGGAATTGGAACCAACCCTCACAACATGGCTAATAGGGGCAGTGTTTAAGGTGATGCAGCTGCTTCGGAAAACAGCCTGCCAGTTTCTCAAAACAAGAAACACAGAGTTATCATATGACCAAGCAATTCCACTCCTAGGTATATACCCAAGAGAAACGAAAATATGTCAAATTTTCTTTCTTTCTTTTTTAAGATTCTATTCTATTTAAAATTTTTTTTTTAAAAGATTTTATTTATTTATTTGACAGAGAGATCACAAGTCAGCGGAGAGTCAGGCAGAGAGAGAGAGAGAGAAGCAGGCTCCCGCTGAGCAAAGAGCCCGATGCGGGGCTCGATCCCAGGACACCGAGATCATGACCTGAGCCGAAGGTAGCGGCTTAATCCACTGAGCCACCCAGGCGCCCCCTATTTAAAATTTTTATTTATTTATTGGACAGACAGACAGAGAGAGAGAGAGAGCATAAAGCAGGGCAGTGGCAGGCAGAGGGAGAGGAAGAAGCAGGCTCCCGGCTGAGCAAGGAGGCTGATGTAGGACTCAATCCCAGGACACTTGGATCATGACTTGAACTGAAGGCAGATGCTTAACTGACTGAGCCACCCAGGTTCCCCTAAAGATTCTGTTTTATTTTATATTTTAAAATAAGATTTAATTATTTAGAAAGAGCAGTGGGGACGGACAGAGGCAAAGGGAGGGGGAGAGTCTTAAGCAAACTCTAAACAGAGTGCAGAGCCTGACTTGGGCCTCGATCCCAGGATCAGGACCTGAGCTGGACCAAAAGTCAGATGCTCAACCAACTAAGCCACCCAGGCACCCCTAAAGGGTTTTAAGTAATTTCTACAGCAAATGCACAACCCACAACCCCAAGATCCAAAGTGCAGGCTCCACCCAGTGAGCCAGCAAGGGACCCCGCACACACATTTTCATAGCAGCATTATTGTAATAACCAAAAAGTAGAGACAACCTAATGTCCATCAAATGATGAATGGATGAATAAAATGTAGCATATCCATACAATGGAATATTATTTGGCCATAAAAAGAATTGAAGGGGCACCTGGGTGGCTCAGTGGGTTAAAGCCTCTGCCTTCGCCTTGGGTCATGATCCCAGGGTTCTGGGATAGAGCCCCACATTGGGTTCTCTGCTCCGCGAAAAGCCTGCTTCCTCCTCTCTCTCCCTGCATGCCTCTCTGCCTACTGGTGACCTCTGTCTGTCAAATAAATAAATAAAATCTAAAAAAAAAAAAAAATGAAAACAGGGATTCGGGATATTTGGACACGCATGTTCACAGCAGCATTATTCATAAATAGCCAAAAGGTGGAAGCAAGCCGAGTGTCCACCAAAGGAAGAATGGATAAACAAAATGTGTCATATACATACAATGGAATATCGTTCAGCCTTTAAAGGGAAAGAAATTCTGATACATCAAGAACGAACCTTGAGCACATTGTGCTAACTAAGTCTGTCACAAGCCAGAATATGATTCCTCTGATGGGAAATACCTAGAGTAGCCAAGGTCACAGAGGCAGAAAATAGAATGATGATTGCCGGGGCCTGAGAGGAGGGAGAATAGGGAGCTGTTTGATGAATACAGAGTTTCAGTTTTATAAGATAAGAGTTCTAGAGATGGATGGTGGTGATGGTCACACCGTGATGTGAGTGTACTTAGCATTACTAAACTGTACACTTAAAAAGTGGTTAAGAAAGGGTCGCCTGGATGGCTCAGTGGGCTAAGCCTCTGCCTCTGCCTCTGCTCAGGTCATGTTCTCAGGGACCTGGGATCGAGCCTCATGTCCGGCTCTCTGCTCAGCAGGGAGCGTGCTTCCCCCCTCCCCCTCTCTCTGCTTGCCTCTCTGCCTACTTGTGATCTCTCTCTGTCAAATAAATAAATAAAATTGTTAGAAAAATGGTTAAGAGGGTGAATTTTTTCTTACAGCTATTTCATGATGATTACAGATGAATGAATGTAGTACTGATACATGCTGCAGCACAAATGTCTCTTGAACACTTTATGCTGAGTGAAGGAAGCTAGTCACAAAGGGCCACAGTCTATGATTCAATTTTTATGAAATGTCCATAACAAGCAGGTTTCTAGACACAAAAGTGGTTGCCAGGGGCTGGAATGGTGGTATGGTAGGAGGGGTCAGGAGGGTAATTTTATATGTCAAGCCAGTTAATTGTATAGAATGTGATTATATCTAAATTAAGCTGTTAATAATATATGTTGGATATGTTTAAAAAAGTGAAGGCCGGAAGTGCTTCATGAGAATAAGGAAGTATTCCAAGAAAGGAAGGCATGGGATCCAGGAAACAGGGGCTCCCACATAGGATGCAACTGGTTTAAAAGGAACCTGAGGAGAAAGGTGGTGTCAGGCCAAGAGAGCAAACCGTCTGCTTTGGGGCAGGAGGGCTCTGGATAGGAAGTTTTAAAAAGAAGATCTATTAAGTGTTTGGTAAAAAAAAATAATAATAAATCAACACACAAACACAATAGAAAAACAGAAAAGTAAGGCAATGAAAAAACAAGGCAGTTATTAATTACAGGAAAAACAAAAAGGTATAAAAGATAAAGTTTAATTATCGTATACTATGCATCTCAGCTGTGAATAATGACATCATTGTAATAATGCACACCATTAATAAAAATGGGGACATAAAATAGATTGAGAGAAAGAGGGAAAGTGGAAGTGGTTATGAAAAGAGAATTAATTCCTCATATGGAAGTCAGTTAATGAAGTCAAAGATTGATAATTGAGATAGAGCAATGTAACGCTGGCTCAGTCGGTGGAGCACGAGATGCTTGATCTCAAGTTTGTGAATTTAAGCCTCACATGGGGTAGAGATTATTTAAAGATAAAATCTTAAAAAAAAAAAAAAAGAAAGAAAAATGAAGATGACAAAACAGGAAGTCATAGCAAAGAACTTTCCTCTGAGGAGTAAGATTGGGGAAGGGGAGGGGGAGGATAGGCAGCCTGGATTTTGTTGTAATCCTTTTAATGATTTTATCTATCCATTTATTTTAGAAAGAGAGCCAGTGCGCGTGCATGTGTGCATGCGGCAGGGAGAGGAGGGGCAGAAGGAGAGGGAGAGAGAATCCCCGGCAGACTCCTGGCTGAGTGAGGAACCCGATGTGGAGCTCAGCTCAGGGGTCAGTCTCATAACCCTGAGCTCATTAGCTGAACTGAAATCAAGATTCGGTTGCCCAATAGACTGAGCCACCGCGGTGCCCCTGTTGTAAGCCATTTAAATCTGCCTTGCCTGAAAACAAAACAAGCTTTATGCACGTTTTTCAATATATTTGAACCAATCTCTACACCAACGTGGGGCTCGAACTCACAACCCCAAAATCAAGAGTCGTGTGCTCTAGGGAGCCAGCCAGGTGCCCCTTAAATATATTTTAAAAAATGGAAACCTCGAACCTGTTGAACTCTTTGGCATGCCCATTTCCTATTCAGAAAACATGGGGTTAATTTTAGAGCTCAGAGCACCTAGAGGGAGGAGACAAATGAGACAACTGGAAGACAGTTGTCCTAGTAGAGGACGTTCTCCTCCATCTTCCCAGCTGTGTCTAGTGCCTGGGTCCTCCTTCAGGAACCAGGACACTGAGCCTCTTTTCCTGCCGCCTTTCACCATCTGAGGTTATGGATTCCAGTGGCAATCCCCAGAACGCTCTTGCCCTCCAGTTCCTGTATTTCTGGGAATCTTTACAGCACTGCTCTCCAAACTTGTTGGCCCATCTTGCTTGCTCTCAGGTGCCCAGCCTTGGCTTCCCATCAGATTCTTACCCAACTCCTACTTTCCTGAACTTGACACTTGGGACTTTCCCTGGTTTTCTCACTCAAGCTCAGGCTCTAATTCCTCTGACACTCCTCCCCTCCTCCACAGCTGCAGGCCACTCCACCCTCAGCCCAGCCCTTGGAGCCCTGGCCTGGGCAGAACCCAGGATCTACCTACACAACCAAGAGGAAACGTCACGCTGAGGGAATTGTCGCACCTGTCCGTAGTCTCAGGCTTCTCGCAGGTGACTTGGGAGAAAAGATTCTTACTATGAAGATTCAAGATGTCTAGCAGTAAGAACTGTGTTGGGCACAGGGTAGGTTTAAGGAGATTACTAGGTAAAGAAACACTGAAGTAGAATTTCGAGTAATGCCAGGAAACAGCAGCGGATAGGTGGCTTGGTGTGGGTGAGGGAAGCCACTTGGAGCGAGTGAAGATTTCTGGAAGCAAACAGCAAGCAGAAACTTTTAGATGTCAACAGTTCTGAAAGAAAAAAACACTACACAATAAAACATGGCTGTGTCTTAACTGGATGGTCTTCTACACCCATCCTTGGGGACCTGACACTTTTGACCACAGCCAGAGACCTGGACACTGTCCATCTTTAAGTAAGAAAGAAAAGACCATATTTACCCAGGATTCCTCCTCTGTCTTGCTCTCCCTTCCAATTCAGAACATCCCCAATCCTCTGTGGCAGGTCTGAGCTTTCTTGTGAACCCCTCAGTTGTGCCTTGACCTTCAATGGGCTATACGAACTTTTGCTTTACTTTCTCTAGAACCGACTTCCTATATTTTGTGTCCTCCTCATGGTCCCATCATTTAAGAACTGATGTCACTGTTTCCCTGGGGAAATTCCTACCCACTCGGAGCTTCCTTGGTTTCACGACTCTTTTATCAACATCTTTTCATTTCACTAACTATTTCACCAAAAAGAGCTTCTAAGTATAACATGGATGACTGTATTTAACTTTTGCAGGCACTTTAGCTTGTTTATTTCCAGAAACACTGCTCGGAGGGCTGGGGATCTTTACACCACGTTAAGATATTTGACTTGGATCTGTTTTTCATGGGAAGCTGGTACTTTACTGATTCCAGACTTTCAGAATTCACAGTTGGGTAAGACTTTTTTTTTTTTTTTTTAAGGTGGTGGCAGGGAAGGGTCCCCACGATAGGAACAATTGTCCGTTACCACCCAAAAAGAGTAGGAAGGACACATTCTCAGAATGTAGAATGGCCTTTCAATTTTGTACATTTATCTTTTTAAAAAATGCTACATTGTGCTTACTTTTCTCATTTCTCTGCTCTTCCGGTGTGGTTTGGCCACTAGGAGCAAACCAGCGAAGGCGGGTGGAGACGGCACCGCAAAGAGCTGCAGGGCCATCTAGTGGCCAGATGTCCACACTGCAGTGCGAGTGACGCTGTTCCTGCCAATCCTGCCCCCAAATGGAGAACTCACACCTAAGAGTTTTTGGCGTTAAGGATCAACCCTTGTTACTTTGTGGCATTTTTGAAATTCGTTTTATAAATGTTCCTACAGCCTTTGACTTCAAAGGATTGCCTTGCCTTAAATGCGAAGACTGAGCTTCCAGCCATTGAATGGTGATTCTGAGCGGTGTTTCCTGGTTCAGACAGGCCTGGGTTAGAATTTGCTGTCTGGGTGACTTTAGGCAAGTTATTTAAACTCTCTGACCTTCAGTTTCCTCTTGTACAATGGATATAGTAATAGTGGGCAGGCTTGTTCTGAAGATAAAGGGAAGCATGCATGTCATGTATTTTTGGCTGTTCCTAACATGTAAATATTGCTATTGGTTTATTCAACACTTATGGAAAGACGGTGTAGCCCACGAAAAGGGACAGAAATTCACCCACCCAAATAGGCCAAGGTAAAAGACTTCATACGAGATTCCTGAGCAGTATCCCCAAAATCCTTCATTTCTTCTCAATAATGTTTTATAGGTTTGTTGGTGGTTTTTGTATAAAGATCATGCACATCTTTTTTTTTTTTTTTTTTAAGATTTTATTTATTTGTCAGAGAGAGTGAGCACAGGCAGACAGAGTGGCAGGCAGAGGCAGAGGGAGAAGCAGGCTCCCTGCTGAGCTGGCATATGGGACTTGATCCCAGGATGCTGGGATTATGACCTGAGCCGAAGGCAGGCGCTTAACCAATTGAGCCACCCAGGTGTCCCACAGCTTTTTTTTTTTTTTTTAAGATTTTGTATTTAAGTAATCTCTATCCCCACTGTGAGGCTCGAACTCACAACCCTGAGATCAAGAGTCACATGCTCCACCAGTGAGTCAGCCAAGTGCCCCCAAACACACATCTTTTTATATTGATTTCCAGATATTTTAATTTTTTTATTTTTTTTTTATTTATTTTTTTTTTAAAGATTTTCTTTATTTATTTGTCAGAGAGAGAGCGAGCGAGAGCGAGCACAGGCAGAGTCAGAGGGAGAAGCAGGCTCCCTGCCGAACAAGGAGCCCGATGTGGGACTCGATCCCAGGACCCTGGGATCATGACCTGAGCCAAAGGCAGCTGCTTAACCAACTGAGCCACCCAGGCGTCCCACCAGATATTTTAATTTTTTAATAGAGAAGTCTTTTTTTTTTTTAAGATTTTATTTATTTATTTGACAGAGAGAAATCACAAGTAGATGGAGAGGCAGGCAGAGAGAGAGAGAGGGCAGCAGGCTCTCTGCTGAGCAGAGAGCTCGATGCGGGACTCGATCCCAGGACTCTGAGATCACGACCTGAGCCGAAGGCAGCGGCTTAACCCACTGAGCCACCCAGGCGCCCTTGATATTTTAATTTTTGATGCCATCTTATAAGCACCTTTTTACATTTCATTTTATAACTGGTGCTATGTGTAGAAGTCTGTTTTTTGTATTGACCTGTGTCTAGCAAACTTGCTAAAGTAACTTATTTATTCTGATACTTTATTTTTAGATTCATTTGGGCTTTCTCTGTGCACAATCATGTCACTGTTGAATAATGGCAGTTTTACTTCTTTCTGTCCAAGCTTTTTGTAATGATTGCCCTCTTGTATGGCCTAAGGCCTTTAGGACATTGGTGAACGTCTGTGATGCAAGCGGGCATCTCTGTCCTGTGCCCTATCTCAGAAAGGAACCTTTCAAACTTAACATTAGCTCTGTTTGCTAAGGGTTCTTAGTGGATCATATTTAATAAGATCTCTGCTTTCTGGACCTTTCAAAACAATGATTTCTATAGCTAATACTGGAGGTAATATATTTCCAACTCTGAACAGTGATTATCACGGGCTCCCTGGCTAGCTCAATCAGATCATGTGACTCTTGATCTCTGGATTGTAAGTTCAAATCCCACTTTGGGTATAGAGATTACTTAAAAAAAAAAAAATCTCAGGGGCGCTTGAGTACCTCATTCAGTTAAGCGTCTGACTCTTGATTTCAGCTCAGGTCATGATCTCAGGGTTTTGAGATCGAGCCCTGCATGGGACTCTGTGCTGGGTGTGGAGCCTGCTTAGGATTCTCTCACCCCCTTGGCCCCCTCAACCCCTCTCTTCCTCTTAAAATAAATAAATAAATGAAATCTTAAAGGAAAACAGGGGTTATATCAGGATAGGAGTGTGGGGAGGGGTTTATGACATTACAGGCAAGTTTTACTTTCTAAGAAATGAATTACTTTAGCATCTGGATCATTTACAATGAACACAGATTTTTCTTGTCATCAGCAAAAAGAAAACCAAAGGACAATTCAATGAATCCAGTAAAAGGTAACCAGCATCACATAGTAAAATAGATGAATCCCAGATATGGCTTTGTGTCCAAGTACATCTTTTTCACTAATTTTTTTTCTCATGGTCACGTCCCCAGTCCCTGCTGAGACTGTGTCTCCCCAATTCACACTGAATGGCAGCGTATACTGAGAGCTGGTCTCTGAGGTTGATGGTCTTGGGGGCCCTGCCCGCCTGCGGAGGCGGGAGCACCTACTTTCCAGCTGCCCTGGGTGTTGGCTGCTAAAAGCTCACGACTCCATCCATCTTTAGAGGATTCTCTTAGCGAATGGGAGCTGCCCTGCCAGGAGATGCCTGGGAGGTGACACACAAAGCCAGCTCGGGCGGGAGGCCAATGAATGACTAATAGGGTGGGGTCC
This sequence comes from Mustela nigripes, assembly GCF_022355385.1. Classification (NCBI taxonomy): domain Eukaryota; kingdom Metazoa; phylum Chordata; class Mammalia; order Carnivora; family Mustelidae; genus Mustela; species Mustela nigripes. Next base: position 21,414,965 of record NC_081564.1, read on the forward strand.
AAAGCCCGGCTCCCCGGCCTCAGGGCAGGACAAACCCCGCAGCGTAACGAATCCCCAGAGCTCCCCCGCGGGGTCGGGCTGCGGCGGGACCTCTCGGGAAAGCTCCTGTCTGCTTGGCTCCTTCCCCCCGGCTCTGTCCAGCTTCCCTTGCTTCTCCACAGGCTTCTCCCTGGGGCCCTTCCTCCCCCAACCCCTTGCAGGCGAGTCCCCACCTGCCTCAGTCTCTGCTTCTGGGGAGCCCAAATTCAAGTCCCCAAGAGTGGGCTCGTCTTGTCCAGAGCCCACGGCGATTGGGGGAGGGGACGCAGAGCGCTGGGAAGGAACGCGGCCTCTGAGGCTGTCTCACTTCAAAGCCGGGATCCGGAGCTACGACTGTGTGCCACTCTTCACGCAGCCTGGAAAGTTTCTGCAGTTTTAAATTGCAACTTTTCGGGCGCCTGGGTGGCTCAGTGGGTTAAGCCCCTGCCTTCTGCTCAGGTCATGGTCCCGGGGTCCTGGGATGAGTTCCGCATCAGGCTCTCAGGGAGCCTGTTTCCTCCTCTCTCTGCCTGCCTCTCTGCCTACTTGTGGTCTCCCTCTGTGAAATAAATAAATAATCTTAAAAAAAAAATAATAATAAATTGCAACTTTTCTAAAAGCCAGAAGGGGGTGTGTATGTGGGTTTGGGGCGGGGCATGCTACTCCTGATCTCAGGGTTGTGAGTTTGAGTCCCACAACGGGTGTGGGGATGACTTAAAAATAAATAAATAAGCATCCAAACAAACAAACAAATGCATGCCACAAGAGTTGTCTTCCCTCATCGACACAGCTTCTAAGAGGCTGCAAGGCCCATCCATACTGAGCATCCAGGCGGGCGGCGGCCCTCACAGCCTTGAGTCTAAACCGCTCGCTTTGACTCAGCGCAGACCAGCAGCAGGTCAATGGTGAAGGGGTGGCAGCCGATTATTCATATGGAAAAAAGAATTGGTTCCCTAGGTCACACCAGACGATAAATGAATGTCAGATGTATCAAAGCTGTCTAAATGGGGAAAAAAATGAGGGACGCCTGGGTGGCTCAGTCGGTGAGGTGTCCGACTCTTGGTTTCAGCTCTGGTCCTCATCTTGGGGTCGTTTGATCTGCCCTGGTGTAGCGAATTCTCGCTTGACAAGGGGTCCGCTTGAGAGTCTCTGATTCTCTCCCTCTCACTCCCTCTGCCCCTCCCGCCTTTCTTACTGGCGGACTTTCTAAAATAAGTAAATCTTAGGGGCGCCTGGGTGGCTCAGTGGGTTAAAGCCTCTGCCTTCAGGGCTGGGGTCATGATCCCAGTGTCCTGGGATCTCTGCTCAGCAGAGAGCCTGCTTCCCTCTCTCTCTCTGCCTGCCTCTCCATCTACTTGTGATTTCTCTCTGTCAAATAAATAAAATCTTAAAAAAAAAAACAAAAAAAAAAACCTCTAAGCCTTTGAGGAAAAAAAATTTAATGCGATTGTATCAAAATTAAAAGTATCTGTTTGACAGATGGCACCATAAAATGAAAAGCGAAAGGCTTGATGGTATCAGATGGGGGATTCCAACTTACTACATATGTGATTCTCACTAACAGGCCTTCTGCCTGGAGGGCTGGCTCACCCGTGAGGCCATTTGCCACCCTTACCTTCATCCCTGTGGTGTGGCCACCCAAAATGCGCAAGACCGTGAGCTAGGCCAGACCCCCAAAGGCTGGGCCAGGTAGGAGAACTGGTGAGGCAGCTGGCTTGGACCCCATTGAAATCATTTTCCCTTTGCTTTTCTGCAGAACCTGCCAAAGAGCTGTCTTAAAGGAATATCTGACATGGAAGGTACCCTTGGCCCCGGTGTGCAGAAAGAAGTACACCTGAAGTCCCGTGTCCTCAGGTTTCCTAGGGGAGTGAGGAATGGGCCCCAGTGGAGGGGTCTTTTTCGCTGAGGGGCCAATTTTTCTTTTTATTCTGGAAGAGGGAGTATGTCAACGCCTGTCTGACTTATAAATTCAAAACTCCTTGCTGTGCCACAGTTCCCTGTCACTTCTGTCTTTTTGTTTGTTTGTTTTTGACAGAGAGACACATGGAGAGAGGGAACACAAGCAGGGGGAGTGGGAGAGGGAGAAGCAAACAGGCTTCCCACCAAGCGGGGAGCCCAATGTGGAGCTTGATCCCAGGACCCTGGGATTATGACCTGAACCGAAGGCAGATGCTTACTGACTGAGCCACCCAGGTGCCCTTCTAACAATGCCCAAGAAGGCATTCCAGAGGTTTCCCTTTAGCAGGACTGGCCTGGCCTACCATAGGAGATAGGTATTTTCTAACTGAACTGAAATCCTCCATTAGAATAAAAGGAAGCTGTTGTACTTCCTTTAGTCTGTGTTTCTCTGGGGTTGTTTTGGGCCTTACATAGAACACCCGAATAGTGAGCCCATGCTCTCTGCTTTTTGTGGGTCCACTTTCCAAATCCTCCAGCCTTCAAGAAAGGAGGGTGAGGTCTTAAGGCCAGTGATGACCATGACAATGTCTCTGCTCTCTACTTGTGTTTGGTGCTAACTCTGATCACAATACATTAAAAAAGCAAAACAAAAACAAAAACAAAAACACCTTAATTTTTTAGAATTCTTTTAGATATACAAAGAAAAATTGCAAAGATAGTACAGATCGTTCCCACCCAGCCCACACCCAGTAATAAAGTTTTCCTCTTTATTAACATCTTATATCAGTTATAATAAATGAGCCACTATCAAAACATTGTTAGTAACAGAGTACAGGATGCTGTATTACGATTAGTTGTCGGATCTCCTTGGGCTTCTCTTGGCAGAGACAGTTTCTCAGACTTCCCTTATTTTTGAAAACCTTGATGGTTTTGAGGAGTAATGATCAGGTATTTTTTTTCTGATGATTAGACCAGAGTTAGGAATTTTTAGGAGGAAGACCACAGAGGTAAAGTGCCACTTTCTTTCTTTTTTTAAAAGATTTTATTTTATTTATTTTAGAGAGAGTGTGTGCATGTGAGCAGGGGAAGGGGCAGAGGGAGGAAGAGAATCTCAAGCAGATTTCCCACTGAGCATGGAGCCCAATGTGGGGCTGGATCTCACATCCCCAAGATCATGACCTGAGCCAAAGTCAAGAGTCAGACACTTAACTGAGCAAGCCACCCAGGTGCCCCCAAAGTGCCACTTTCACCACAGTCTAACAAGACATGACTCATTTTTTTTTTTTTAAGATTTTTATTTATTTGGCAGAGAGAAATCACAAGTAGGCAGAGAGGCAGGCAGAGAGAAGGGGAAGCAGGCTCCCTGCTGAGCAGAGAGCTCAATGTGGGCCTAGATTCCAGGACCCTGAGATCATGACCTGAGCCAAAGGCAGAGGCTTAACCCACTGAGCAACCCAGGTGCCCAAGACTTGACTCATCTTAATGTCACCATTGATGGTGACCTTGATTACCTGAGTGAGGTGGTGCATGCCAGCTTTCTCCACTGTAAAAATTCTCTTTGTGCCTGCCTTTCCATACTGTAATCTTTGGAAGGACATCACCGTACACAGCCCACACTTAAGGAAGAAGGAGTTACACCCTCCATGAGGACAGGGTAGCTACACATTATTTGGAATTCTACTGCATGGGAGATCTGTCTTGTTTCTTTTTTCAATCATTGTATCAGTATCGACTCATTGGTATTTATATTATTCTTTGGGCTAGAATCTAACACTACTACTTTGTTTTATTGTCCAATTTATTGTTCCAGCTTTGATCATTTTGATCTGTGTCCCTTTGACATAGCTCCATTAGTGTATGATTGTTGCTGGGTCCTTCCTTATCCTGTCACTACAAGGCATTCCAGGCCCATTTGTATATTTCTTGTCCCAGTCCTATAATCAGGTTCTTCTCCAAGGGGCTCTGGTTCCTGTACTGGGAAAATGGTATTAGAAACCAAAGTCTGGACTCAAAAGGTGCTCAGTCATGGTACTCCTTGTTGTTAGAGATCTTGGGGTTACATTTTGGAACTTTTAATTTTGGGAGGGGCAAAACCAAGTCATTTGTTACTAAAGATGATCCCTCTGTGCCTAATGAAAAAGGGCTTGTAAGCTGCCATGAAGCTATAGTTGTATGGCTGCATTTTTCAGACATCAAAAATGAAGTATGTTTCAAATCAACATGTTGTACACCTTAAACTTACACAATGTTACATGTCAATTATATCTCAGTAAAGGTAGAAACAAAAGCAAATAAGTAATAAATTATTTTTTAAAAAATGAAGTGAATTCAGGAATTATTCACAGAACATTTCTTTTTAAAAAATATTTATTTGTTTGTTTATTTTTAAAGATTTTATCTACTTGGGGCACCTGGGTGGCTCAGTGGGTTAAAGCCTCTGACTTCTGATCCCAGGGTCCTGGGATCGAGCCCCACATCGGGCTCTCTGCTCAGCAGGGAGCCTGCTTCCTCCTCTCTCTCTGCCTGCTTGTGATCTCTGTCTGTCAAATAAATAAAATCTTTTTAAAAAATATTTTATCTACTTATTTGTTGGAGTGAGAGACAGAGCACAAGCAGGGGGAGCAGCAGGCAGAGGGAGAAGCAGACTCCCTGCTGAGCAAGGAGCCCAGGTGGGACTTGATCCCAGGACTGTGGGATCATGACCTGAGGCAATGGCAAATACTTAATGGACTGAGCCACCCAGGTGTCCTTCTTCTTTTTCTTCTTCTTCTTCTTCTTTTTTTTTTTTTTTAAGATTTTTATTTATTTATAAAAATTTTTCTTTTTTTTTTTTTAAGATTTTATTTATTTATTTGACAGAGAGAGATCACAAGCAGGCAGAGAGGCAGGCAGAGAGGAGGAAGCAGGCTCCCTGCTGAGCAGAGAGCCCGATGTGGGACTCGATCCCAGGACTCTGAGATCATGACCTGAGCTGAAGGCAGCGGCTTAACCCACTGAGCCACCCAGGCGCCCCCAAATTTTTCTTTTTTTAAAGATTTTTTATTTATTTGACAGAGAGGCAGAGATCACAAGTAGGCAGAGGAGGGGGAGGGAAGCAGGCTCCCTGATGAGCAGAGAGCCCGATGTGGGGCTCAATCCCAGGACCCTGAAATCATGACCTGAGCTGAAGGCAGAGGCTTTAACCACTGAGCCTTCTCTCAATGTCAGATCATATAACACAAATAAAAGTAGCACATGTAAAAAAAAAAAAAAGATTTTATTTATTTATTTGAGAAAGAGAGTGAGAGAATGAGCAGGGTGAGGTGCAGAGGGAGAGGGAGAGAGAAAATCCTTGCATAGAGTTCCCACTGAGTGAGGAGGCCAATGTGGGGCTCAGGACACCTGGGTGGCTCAGTCCATTAAGTATTTGCCATTGCCACAGATCATGACCTGAACCAAAGGCAGATGTTTAACTGACGGAGCCACCCAGGTGCCCCTTCACAGAGCATTTCATTTACTAACCTTCAAAAGGTGAAAATCAGGATGGAGGAATTAAAATATCAACCTCTATCCATCTAACAAATATTTATGGATCCCTTACCCTGGGCTAAGCAGAAAAAATTCAGGATGAAAGGCTCAGTGTATCAGTCTGATGATTTTGTTAACAAGTGACAGAACTCTACATAAGGTAGTTTAAACAAATAAGCAAAAAAACAAACAGAAACACACAAACAAAGAAGCATTAATGATTCACATTAACTAAAACTCTAGCAACAGATTTCAGACGGGAATGGTTCCAGGCCCTTGAAAGATCTCAGCATGGCTGACCCCATCCTTGTTGACTTCCCCATGTGCATTGGCCTCATTCTTATCTATTCACAGATGGCTTTTCCCGTGTGGTCTGGGAAAATGGCAAGCAGCCCCAGTCCACATTGTCTTTATGACTTGTGATCTTAGAGGAAGAGAAGTCCCTGTCTCCCAGTTTCCTTCCATCGAAGCTCAGGGAAGATTCTGACTGGCTCTCCTGGGCTCCCATAACCAGGCCTAAACCAATCCCTGTGGCCATGGGGATGGGTGTTCTCAGGGTCCACCCTAGATCACATGCTCAGCGCTCTGTTGGGTGGTGGTGGGAGAGGGACAGAGCATTGTGAATGAGAGCCTTGCCTGGACCACAGGACGTGGGAAAGGGTAGGCTGGCAGGGGAAAGCATTCCAGGCATTCAAAACAATAGCTATCATCGGCTACAATAGCTATGTAGCTCGCATGGGCTTTAAAATAATTCCCCTCGGGCGCCTGGGTGGCTCAGTGGGTTAAGCCACTGCCTTCGGCTCGGGTCATGATCCCAGGGTCCTGGGATCGAGTCCCGCATCGGGCTCTCTGCTCAGCGGGGAGCCTGTTTCCCTCTCTCTCTCTGCCTGCCTCTCCATCTACTTGTGATTTCTCTCTGTCAAATAAAAAAAAAAAAAAAAATTCCCCTCCCCTCCCCGCTGGCCCCAGCTTCATTACCTTGCTGTGCCCTCCCATGGGACTCTCTACTCCCCATTTCTTCCTTCCTTACCTCCTTCCTTCCTTCCTTCCTTCCTTTTTCTTTTTTAAAGATTTTATATATTTATTTGACCTAGAGAGACACAGTGAGAGAGGAAACACAAGCAGGGGCAGAGGGAGAGGGGGAAGCAGGCTTCTGCCAAGCAGGGAGCCCGATGCGGGGCTTGATCCCAGGACCCCGGCATCATGACCTGAGCCGAAGGCCGACGCTAAACAACTGAGCCACACTGGCGCCCCTCTATTTCCCATTTTTGTATCTTTCCTGTTTTACTGTTCTCTTCCCCACCAGACCAGAAGCTTGGGTAGGGTAGGGATAGTGTCCATTTCCTTTACCACAGAATGCCCAGTGCTCACTGGGATGAAAGAATGAGCGATGACAACCCTATGCACGTAACTGAGGAGTTATAATGGGAAGATAAATCCAAGCGCTCGTCACCGGTAAGACCAAGGCCACGGTAAGGACATGGACCAGTTCTCCTAGGGAGCACAAGGAGAGAGTTGCCGCCCTGTCTGGACAGGGGTCCTGTTCAGAAAAGGTAGAGGGGACATTTCTCTTTCTTTCCTTTTGTCCCCCTGCCTAGCACATGGACCACCCCCCTTTCTGTGTGTATGCAGTTCCTTACTATGTAAGCCTTGGAAGAACCCACTTTCCACCCCAGAAACTCCAGACCTCAAATACTGGCTTACCCTTGCCCCTAAGCATCCAGGCTTGGTCACCCTATTGTAAGTGAGGCAATATCCGCTTCGCAGAATCCCTTCGATGACTACATAGGGATCGAAAAGCACCGAAAACAATCCCGACAGACACTCAACCCTCAATGATTGTGACTCCCTCTTCCATCCTGGGGAATGGGTGCAGGGGAGAAGAGCACAGGACATTCAGGATGTGTGTTTGAACTTCAGACCTGTTTCTATTGGTATTGCAAGGGGATCTAATATGTTGTGGGGAGGTCACAAATTTGCATCACTTAGATCTTCTGCTGGGGGAGCAGGGTTGACTGGCAGACCCACGTGCTTCCCTTCTGAATTCACCCTGTGTTAGCTTTCCCACCAAGGCTTCCCAGCAGATGACCGAGCACAGTGTGGATACTGCTGTCCATCCATAGGAGACATGGGATCCTTGCAACACACCAGTTTGGCTCCAGGACTCCCTATGGGGCTGGCTGAAACTGTAACAAAACTGGATAGTAATCTGAGACTCTTCTTACCCAGTCCTCCTCCCTCCCCCTTCTATCACAGGTGTGAGACCTGCATCAAGGTCTAAAGGCTCTCCCTGCCTTCTCTAGTCCTGGCCCTTTATTGTCCACAGGTGTTTCTCCCATAAATCTAATCCCATCCTGGTGTCTGCTTTTTGGAGAAGATGAGCTGATATACTTGTATTTGGGGAACTTTTTGTGATGGAAGCAGGCATTGTCCAGGATGTGGCAATCCTATTAATTAACTCAACTTCACCAGAAAAATGTCTCATCACCACCAGCAGGTAAGTGAACGTTTAGGGGCCATGGGACAGAGATCACAGAGATCTTGCCGAAGAGATGTGAACAGATGATTCTAAGAGGGGCTTTTGGATACATTTTTAGAAAGAGGGTAGACCAGGCTGGTATGTCTTTCGTTCTTTGCCTTTGCCTGGAATGTAGAGGGGGTGCTGGAGATGGAGCAGCCATCTTGTGACTGTGAGGGGATGAGCCCAAGGCTGACAGCCCACACACTTGGGGTGAGGAATAATGGAGTAGGAGATTCTGCGGGCATTGAGAACCCACCATTACAAGCACTAAGCTCCCCACACCTCTGGACTTCTTACTACATGAGAGGAATAAGAGCCCTATCTGGTTAACCCATTATAAGCTGGGTTTTCAGTTATATGGAGCCAAGGTGATTCCTAACTTGTACAAGGCTTGAGAAAGAAGCGCGGGGAGATACAAGTTTGTCAGAGGAGTGAAGAGAAGGAAACAGAGTTGATGAGGCTGGAGGTACATACAGGGGCCTGATCACAAAGTCTTTGAAGACTTGCTTAGGAACTTGGGCTTTATCCCAGAGGCTTTTCCTTGAACCTGAATAATGTGTACGTGGGCTTTTCTAAAGGGGGGACGGGAACCCTTCTTCCTGACCCTCTCTCCACCATAGTATTCACTGGAAGCACTTTTATTGTAATGTAGAAACGTAACACTAGATACAAACTCCTTACAGAACCATGGAAGCAAATTGACAAGTAAAAATTGCAGTTGTCTACCACTTAATGTGACGGGTGATGTTGTTTTGCTGAAACTAATTACCACTCGAAACAAGGGGAGGATGCCGGGTGCCATGGCCCAGTTCTTTGAGTTTAGCCTGTTTATAGGACTCGGGTCAGGCGGGCCCTGTTTGCCCACAGCTTTTCTCCATGTCAATATTTACAACAGCTCATCTTAGTATTGTGGGCTCCGAGTCACCTGCTGCGGTAGACCATGGGGTCTGCCACTTACCAGCTGGGAGCTTTGGGCCGAAGACTTCACATCTCTGAGCCACAGTTTCTCAAGAGCAAAATGGTGGTGATAATACCTGTCTCACAGGGAGATGGCAATGAAGTAGTTTGTGTAAAATACTGAGCACCGTGCCCTTGTCCTCATGGTAGTGTAAGTGCTAGAAGGAAGAGAGAGCAAGAAAGGAGGGGAAGGGGGAGTGTGGAACACTCCATGGCACACCATGCTGGGATGGCACCAGACTTCAGTTAACGCAAATATAAATTTTGAATATTAAGTCTGACTCTGTTCTTTTTTTTTTTTTTTTAAGATCTTATTTATTTGACAGAGAGAGAGAGACAGTGTGAGAGGGAACACAAACAGGGGGACTGGGAGAGGGAGAAGCAGGCTCCCTGTTGAGCAGGGAGCCCAATGGAGGGCTCAATCCCAGAACTCTGGGATCATGACCTGAGCCGAAGGCAGATGCTTAATGACTGAGCCACGAAGGTGCCCCGATTCTGTTCTTTTTTAATTAGCCCATGGTGATTAAAGTAGTGCTATCTCCTTGGGGCGCCTGGGTGACTCAGAGAGTTAAAGCCTCTGTCTTTGGCTCAGGTCATTATCCCAGGCTTGCTCAGGAGGGAGCCTGCCTCCCTTCCTCTCTCTGCTTGCCTCTCTGCCTACTTGTGACCTCTGTCTGTCAAATAAATAAATAAAAATCTTAAAAAAAAAAAAAAAAGGTAGTGCTATCTCCTCTCCATCCTGATTGCAAACACCAACAAAAACTTGGGCATTGCAATGTTCATTAACTGTGTTCACCAAAATTTCTGCCTCTCTATCTTCTGAGCACCCAAGGGCTCAAAGTTGTGAGCTGGGTCAGACCATTTAAGGGCTGGTGTAAGATCTTTTTTTTTTTTTTTTTTTAAGATTTTATTTATTTATTTGTTTGACAGAGGGAGAATACAAGCAGAGGGAGCAGTAGAGGGAGAAGCAGGCTCCCCACTGAGCAGGGAGCCTGATGCGGGGCTCAATCCCAGGACCCTGAGATCATGACCTGAACTGAAGGCAGTCACTTAACAATTGAGCCACCCAGGCTCCCTGGTGTGAGAACTATTTCCCTCTGTCATGGCAGCCAGAAGTATTCCTAATAGGGGCTACTTTGATACCATCCTGGCGTTTGGAGGCAAGTGACATGGAGCTAAGCATCAGCCAACATAGAAAGGATATGTAGCATGAGATAGTGGTAAACTTTGTTACAAAACACTGAGTTTGGGAGCTGTTTGTTACTGAGGCATAATCTAGCCTATCCTGACTAACACAGACACCGACTTTGAATGGCAATACAGTCATTTATTGATAATGTATATATCCTTTGGATGATCCAGAATGTGTTTAGATTAAGTTGTTTACATTATTAAAGCAAAACTCTTAAACATGCTTAAAATGCTTTTAAACATAACGTTGTAGGCATGGAAGAAAACATCCTTATTCCTAAGAGATGTATTTTTAAGTAAATGGGAGTAAAATGTTTTCATATTGGCAACTTACTTTCAAGTGGTTTGGCAAAAGTGAAACAGAAAGATAGAACAACCCTGAAAACTAATAATACACTCTATGTTAACTAACACAAATTTAAATTTAAAAAAGAGAGGGCAAAAGGTTAACGATTTGCAATTCTAAATGAAAACTATATAAACTGCTCATTCCACTTCTCTGTGGATTTGAAATTTAAAAAAAATATAGAGAACTCAGGGAGTCCCCCAAAATATGTCATTAGCTCCAGGTTTGAGAAGCAGTTCTAGCCAGTGGGAGGACTAAAGCATTTTCACTAACATCAGATTTTTGATCCAAAAGGTTAGTTTGGAAGCTGAAGAACCTTCTGGAATGGGCTGGGGCCTGGGTGATCTAGGCAAGAGTTGCAGTGGGATGGGGAGGGGACAGTGGATCTGACACACCTTTGGGAAATAGAATAGACAGGGCTTGGTGACAGCTTATGAGTGGCAGAGCTGAGAGCCAATTGCTTTCTTCCAAAATCTGTTCCCATGGTAGCCACACCAACCACATGGGGCTATTTAAATTTAATTAATTACAATTAAAGAAATTAAAAATTCTGTTCTTCAGTCACACGGGTCACATTTCAAGCACTCAATGGCCATCCCTGCTATTGGCTACAGTATGGGACAGTGCAAATATTGCCCTTTTCCATCATCACAGAAATTCTATTGGAATAGGGTGGTCTACACCTTTCCCATTTTATTACACTGCTTCCCCTATCCACTCTCAAAGGAGTGATATGGTTCCCTGTTCTCTAGAAAATTCCAGACCACAGGTAACCAAGTGACTTTAATACAATGTAGAATTGTGTCAAGATGCATTAACAGAATGTAAAGGGCTTTCTGTGGGAGTTCAGATGAGGAAACCAGTATTTCTGGGAGAAAGTAGCATTAATGGAATCTTACAGGTGACAGGAAAACAGAGACGGCCACTTGAACCTGATGGAGCAGGGTCTTTCCCTGCTTCCTTGAAAGAAAGATGGCAACTGGCCTCTTGCCTCTGTCAGTTCTCCCCAAATTGATCTATAGCATCAATAGAATCCCGATCAAAATCCCAGCAGGGTGTGTGTGTGTGTGTGTGTGTATTGGCAAACTGATCCTAAATTTTATACAGAGATGCAAAAGGCCCAGAATAGCCAACATAATATCAAAGAACAGAGCTGGAATACAGACACTACCAGATTTTGAGACTTTCTGAAAAGCTACAACAAATTACACAATGTGGTCCTGGGGCAAGGTGAGCAAACATATCAACACATAGAACACAGGATCCAGACCCCCATGTCAATTGTCAGCAGACTTTAATGCAAGTGGCCTTGCAGTGCAGTTGGGGGTGGGGATTGGGGGAAGCTAGTCTTCTCAATAAATGATCTGGGTAAATTTAAATTCTGTATGGAGGAAAATGAACCTTGACTCATATGTCATGCCATATACAAAAATTAATTAGAGATAGATCATAAAGTTAAATCTGAAACAAGCATCCAGAATAGGAAAATATTTCATGACCTTGGGATAGGCAAAGATTCCTTAAATAGGACACAAGAAAGCACTAACTATAATAGATTAAGGATTAGGCTATCATTAAAATTAAGAACTGCCATTTGTCAAAAGATAACATTAAGAGAGTGAAAAGCTAAGACCTAGAGAACAGGAAAATATATCTGGAAAAAAACTCATATCCAGAATATACAAATCAATAAGAAATGGCAGATAATACTTCTTTTTATTGTGGTGAAATATATATAAAATTCACTAATGTAAATTTTTTGTTAAAGTTCTTACGTTTTAAAGTTCTTACTTTTTTAAAGTTCTTACATTTTGGGGCCACGTGGGTGGCTCAGTGGGTTAAGCTTCTGCCTTCAGCTTAGGTCATGATCCCAGGGTTCAGGAATTGAGTCCCACATGGGGGTGGGGTCTCTGCTCAGCAGGGGGCCTGCTTCCCCCTTCCCCTCGGCCTGCCTCTCTGCTTGCTTGTGATCTCTCTGTCTCTCTCTGTCAAAAAAATAAATAAAATTTTTTTTAAAGTTTTTACTTTTTATTTATTTTTTTAACTTTTTTTTGTTTAAAGATTGTATTTATTTACTTGATAGAGAGAGAGGGAAGCATGAGCAGGGGCAGAGGGAGAAGCAGACTCCCCACTGAGCGGGGAGTCAGACAAGTGACTCGATCCCAAGACTCTGAGATCACAACCTGAGCTGGAGGTAGACGCTTAATGGACTGAGCCACCCAGGCACCTCATACGTTTGAATTTTTTTAAAGTAATCTCTTCTCTCAATGTAGGACTCTAAGTCACCACCCTGGGATCAAGAGTCTCATGATTTACCCACTGAACCATCCAGGCACACCTACCGTTGTAAATTTCAAAGTGTATAATTCAGTGTCATTAAATACATCCACAATGTTGTGCAACCATCACCTCTGTCTAATTCCAGAAGCTTTTCATCACCCCAAAATAGAAACTCTGTATGTATTATGCTGTCACTCCCTGTTCCCCCTCCCCTCATGCTCTGGTAACCACTAATTTGCTGTCTCTATGGATTTCCCTAGGCCGGATATTTTATATAAATGGAATCAAACAATATGTGGCCTTTTGGAACTGACTTCTTTAATTTAACATGATGTTTTCAAGGTTCAGTCACGTTGTAGTTCATTCCTTTTATTTTTTTTTAAGATTTATTTATTTATTTGATCAAGAGAGACATAGTGAGAGAGGGAACATAAGCAGGGGGAGTGGGAGAGGGAGAGCCAGGCTTCCTGTCGAGCAGGGAGCCTGATGCAGGGCTCGATCCCAGGACCCCAGGATCATGACCTGAGCTGAAGGCAGACGCTTAACTGAGACACCCAGGCTCCCCTAGTTCATTCCTTTTTATGGCCAAATAACATTCCATTATATGGATATGAGATATATAATATATATATATATATATATATATATATATATATCCATTATAAGGGTGTATATATATATATATATATACCCATCTGTTGTAGTCATTCATCAATTGATGAATGTTCAAGTTGTTGTTTCCATCTTTTGACTATTGTTAATCGAGTTGTTAAGAACGTTTGCATACAGGTTTTTCAAAAGATTATTTATTTATTTTTTTATTTATTTGACACAGAGAGAGATCACAAGTAGGCAGAGAGGCGGGGGTGTGGGGGGAAGCGGGCTCCCCACTGAGCAGAGAGCCCGATGTGGGACTTGATCCCAGATGCTGAGACCATGACCAAAGCCGAAGGCAGAGGCTTAACCCACTGAGCCACCCAGGCGCCCCCATATATAAGTTTTTATACAAATGTGGTTATATGTTTTCAATTCTTTTGAGGATATACCCAGGAGTGGATTTGGTAATTCTGTGTTTAACTTATTGAGGAACCATCAAAATGTTTTCCACAGTGGCTACACCATTATACCTTCCCACGATGTACAAGGGTTCTGATTTCTTTGTGTTCTTGCCAGTGTTTGTTATCTTCCCTTCTTTGTTTTAATAAGCATCCTAGTAGGTGTGAAGTGATATCTCATTATGGGTTTGATTTGCATTTCCCTAATCACTAATGACATCAAATATCTTTCCATGTGCTTGGTGGCTATTTATATATCTTTTCTGAAAAGACATCCATTCAAGTTTTTTGCCCATTTTATAGTTGGCTTGTTTGTCTTTTGTCATGGAGTTGCAGGAATTCCTTATACATTCTGGATACTAGTCTCTTACATGACTCGTACCGACGTCCCCCCATTCTACAGGTAGATAATCCATGGTTTCAACATGGGCAGAGATATTTCACAGAAAAGAATATCAAAATGACCAATAAACTATGAAATAACCAATAAAATATGAAAAGATGCTCAACATCTTTTTTTTTTTTCCATGACAGAAGTGTAAATAGAAACTGTAAAGGGTACCATGACAATCTCACCAGAATGGCCAAAACTAAAGAGACTGACTTACAAAGCATTGATGACGAACAACCAGAATTCTCTTATTTTGTTGATGGAAAGATATATTGATACCACCACTTCAAAGAAATATTTGGCACTAGTTACCAAATCTAAATGTAAACTCTGTGACCCAGCAATTCCACTCCTGGGCATATACCCAACAGAAGTGAATGTTATATTTACCAAAGGACATGCTCAAGAATGTTCTTTGCAGCGTTCTTCATTATAGCCTCAAACTGGAAACAGCCCAAGTGTCCATCAACACGTTATCAGATTCCACTGCTATAAAGTTCAGAAACAGATCAAATTAACCTGTACTGATGGAAGTCAGAATAATGGTTACCCTTAGGTGAGAACTAATTGGGGGCAGGGCATGAGGGAGCATGCTGGAAGTGTTTCAGATCTTGATCTGAATGGGTGTTATGTGAGTCTGATATACGTCAAATTCCTCAAGCTGTACCCTGGCACCTTTTCTGTAACACTTTAGTGGAAGGACCGTATCCCCCCCCACTATCCTGATGCCCTGGCCCTGCCTTGTTTCTCTTCATGGTCATTATGACTACCCAGCTGTCTTAGTCAGCTCCGGCTGCCGTAACACATTGCCATACACGAAGAGACTTACACAAGAGAGAGCTACTTTCTCACAGTTCTGAAGGCTGGGAAGTCCAAGATCAAGGTTCTGGCTGATTTTATCTCTGGTGAGAGTCTCTCTGACTGTGTACTCATACGACCTCTTTGTGTACTTGGGGACAGAGAGAGCAAGGGAGTGCTTGCTGGTATCTCTTCTTATAAGGATACTAATCCTATCAGATCAGGGCCGCACCTTTATGACCTCATTTAACCTTAATTAATCCCTTACAAGCCCTATCTCTGAACACGGTCACACTGGGCTTTGGGCCTCAATGTATGGATTTGGGGTGGGGCAGGAGATGCAAACACTCAGTCCGCGACACCAACATATGTGTTATTGACTTGTTTAGCATTCATCTCCCCTCATTTGGAATCTAATCTCCCTGAGGGTAGAGATTCTGTTTTGGTACTTTGGCATCCCCAGCACCAACAACAGTGCCCAGCAAGGAAGTTCCATGAGTGTTTGTTGGATGAATGAAAGAAGGTGGGTAGAATTGTGGACATAGCTGCCAAAGGCTACTAATCCGAGGGTCTGGCATGTGGGACTATACAATAAGTGATAAGTTATTCTTAATCATAATCATCATCATGCCTTCTTAAGCGTTAGGGTACTCCATATATTAGCCAAAGTTTCTGCCTTCAAATAATTTACTTTCTAGAAGAAAGACTTGTTATGTGCATTTTGCTGTCTGTTTTATAGCATGTACTAGGTTGGGTCATTCTTTTTAAAAAATTTTTATTTTATTTTATTTTTTAAAGATTTTATTTATTTATTTGACAGAGATCACAAGTAGGCAGAGAGAAGAAGGGAAGCAGGCTCCCTGCTGAGCAGAGAGCCGGATTTGGGGCTCTATCCCAGGGCCCTGGGATCATGACCTGAGCTGAAGGCAGAGGCTTTAACCCATTGAGCCACCCAGGCACCCCCATTCTTTAAAAAAAAAAAAAAAAAAAAAAGATTTTATTTATCTATTTATTTATTTGAGAGAGAGAGAGAGAAAGAGAGAGAGAGAGAGAAAGCACAATCAGGGAGGAGCAGCAGAGGGAGAGGGAGAAGCTGGTTCCCCACAGAGCAGGGAACCCAATGGGAGGCTCGATCCCAGGACCCTGGGATCATGACCTTAGTGTAACGCAGACGCTTGACTGACTGAGTAACTCAGGTGTCCCGGGGTCATTACTTCTTTTAAGAAAATTATTTCTGGGGCGCTTGGGTGGCTCAGTGGGTTAAAGCCTCTTCCTTCAGCTCAGGTCATGATCCCGGGATCCTGGGATCAGGCCTCTATTGGGCTCTCTGCTCAGCAGGGAGCCTGCTTCCTCCTCTGACTCTCTGCCTACTTGTGATCTCTGTCTGTCAAATGAGTAAATAAAATCTTAAAAAAAAAAAAAAAAGAAAAAAGAAAATTATTTCCTAGTTTTTCATTCTGCTAAGTGGTCTGAACACCGAAGATAAAATTTAGGACTTAGTTCTAGTTTTGACTTCACCACTACATCGCCATATGTTCTGGTGATTCCCTTTCCTTCCTCAACTTCCTTACTAATCTGTTAGGATTAGTGTCCTTATAAGAACTTGAAATAAAGGGTTTTGATCGAATTGAGATCTCTGAGATCACTTTGCGGCTGGAAAATGTTACAACTCCCCTAGTGTGCTGTTTTTGTTTCTGCCACCAGGGGGCAATCCAACCAGAGCATTGGCACGTATTCTGCTATTCTAGTTCCGGCTATTTGATAAAAGGGTTGATGCGGAAAACTAACTGCGCTCTGCTTTGGTTCCTCGACCTCTTCTGAAAATCTAAGCTGGCAAATCTAAGCCTTCTATGGCTGGTCAGAGACTCAACCTTCCATCAAAGGGAACAGAGCTGGATCACCCATGAAATCTTGGATCCATCATTTTTCTGTCATGGTTCATGATTGTGGTTGGAGAGATGGCATTTGAGTAAGGAATTGTCTGTGAATGGCAAACAGACACCCAGAAGAAGGAAAAACTGAGATATAGACTGAGATTTTCTTTGGAAAAGAGAATGGTTGAGTAATACTGTCTTGCTATGATGTTTGGATGAGAACCCTCCAAGTGGTGGGAAGGTCTCCTGCCTAGAGCCTGAATGCTAGGAGAACTGCAGTGAAGTCCCAGCTTGCCCCGTGACACACGGTGTGACCTTGGGCAGATGGCTTCCCCTCTGAGTGTCAGTTTCTACGTGTTAAAGGAGGAAGAGACGTATAATGACAAATGCATTTCCTGTATACCTTCCCACCACCTCCTGTGTCTGACAGGTAGCTCTCACAAGAGCCTTTTCCTAGTGAGTCTAGAATCTCAGAATCGTTTTTTTGTTTTGTTTTTTAAAAGATTTTATTTATTTGACACAGAGAGAGAGATCATAAGCAGGCAGAGAGACAGGGGGAAGCAGGTTCCTTGCTGAGCAGAGAACCCAATGGGGGCTCGATCCCAGGATCTTGAGACCATGACCTAAGTGGAAGACTGAGGCTTAACCTGCTGAGCCACCCAGAGGCCCCTCAGAATCTTTTTCAGGAGTTGGCCTGTGAGGTAAAACATTTTTGTCTTGTCTGTTGACCTTAATTTATTTCTAAAAGTCCTTCCAGTGCCAGCATTTTATGGTAATGGGGTTTTAATAGCACAGTCCTTTCTGCATTGACCAGAAGGCTGGTTCTGCGTTGTTTCAGTCAAAATTTCAATGACTTTTTATGCTGGGTAGAGACAAGAGAGTTTTTGCTTTATGTGACTATAATGCTTTGCAGTGTTTGAAGACTATGGTGCTTATGCCACTGACTTAGCAAAATGCCTTTACTTGTGTGGAGAGTTTGGCCAGCATGTTTTAAAGCAATTAAGAAGTGTGTGTGGGGGAGGGTAGGAGAGCATGTACTCATCTTTGCTTTGCCCTTGACCTTCAGAACTTTGCTTGGAATTTTCAGATCCAGGGGCAGAATGTGGTACATTTAGGCACAAAGATCAGGTTCTTCCAAATAAATTTGGAACTAACTTGGGCTTCATTCCTGGAAGATGTCTCCATTCTCTCATATAGCCATATCCACTTGAAAATGGGTACAAGATGGGGCATCTGTGCTGCTCAGTTGGTTAAGTGTCTGTCTTTGGCTCAAGTCATGATCTCCACATCCTGGAATCGAGTCCCACATCAGGCTCCTTCCTTAAGAGGGTATCTGTTTCTCTCTCTCTCTCTCACCCTCTGCCCCCCACCCTCAGATAAATAAGTAAGTAAATAAATACATAAATAAAATCTTTTTAATTTAATTTTATTTATTTGTCAGAGAGACAGAGAGAGTACAGGCAGGCAGAGTGGCAGGCAGAGGCAGAGGGAGATGCAGGCTCCCCGCGGAGCAAGGAACCCAATGTGGGACTCGATCCCAGGATGCTGGCACCCCAATAAAATCTTTTTAAAAATGGTACAAGAGGGGCACCTGGGTGGCTCAGTGGGTTAAAGCCTCTGCCTTCGGCTCAGATCATGATCCCAGGGTCCTGGGATCGAACCCCACATCAGGCTCTCCGCTCAGCAGGGAGCCTGCTTCTTCCTCTCTCTGCCTGCCTCTCTGCCTACTTGTGATCTCTGTCAAATAAATAAAATCTTAAAAAAAAAATTCATTTAAAAAAATGGGTACAAGAAAATGTGTCCTCTTCACCCTTTTGCTGGACTAGAAGTCAGACCTGGGTTCTATTCTCGGTTTCACCCTTTATAAGCTGAGTGACTAAACATCACAGAACCTCAGTCCTCCCACCTGTAAAATGAGGGTAATTATTCCTGCTCTACCTATCTAATGTTAGGAGGGTCAAATGAGGTCATAAAGCTAAAAGTACATTGCCAAAGGCAATGTAAGATACATGATATGGAATTTTATAGGGACCATCTGGGGACATTTTTATCATCTTGCACTCAGTCAAGGAACTCAAGATTTTGGAGATCCTATGCTAGCAGGAAGGTACATTAGGGCAACCTTCCAGAGGCAATATGAATCAAAAACCTTAAAAACATGTGTGGGGCTCAAACTTACAACCCAGAGATCAAGAGTTGCACGCTCTATCAACTGAGCCAGACAAATGCCCCCATAATGTTAAATTAAAAGTGCCATCTCAGGGGCACCTGGGTGGCTCAGGCAGTTAAGCCTCTGCCTTCAGATCAAGTCATGCTCTCAGGGTCCTAGGATCGATCCCCGTGTCAGGCTCCTTGCTCAGTGAGGGAGTCCACCTGTCCTTTCCCCTCTTTCATTGCTCTCTCTCTCTCTCTCTCTCTCTCTCTCTCTTTCCCTCTCCCTTCTCTCAAGTAAATAAATAAAATCTTTTTTTTTAAGAAAGTGCCATCTTGGGTGCCTGGCTGGCTCAGTTGGTAGAGCACATGACTTTTTTTTTTTTTTTTTTAGCATGTGACTCTTTATCTCAGAGTCTGAGCCCCATGTTGGTTGTAGAGATGACTTAAAACAACAACAAAAAAAGCCACCTCAAAGACTATACCATCTAGGGTGCCTCAGTGGCTCAGTTGTTAAGCATCTGTCTTCAGCTCAGGTCATGATCCTGGGGTCCTGGGATTGAGCCCTGCATTGGGCTCCTTGCTCAGCAGGAAGCCTGGTTCTCCCTCTCCCACTGCTTGTGTTCCCTCTCTTGCTGCTCTCCCTCTGTCAAATAAATAAGTAAAAAAACCCACAAAACTATACCATCTAATTCCATTTGTTTTAAGTTGAAAATTGTACAAAAGTCATTTGGGGTAACGAAAGCAAGATGCTGGTTACTCCTGGGGGAAGATAAGGCAGGGAATAGGTATTAAGAGGGCTGCTGGGGGGCAGGATAATGTTCTGTTTCTTGATTTAATAGCAAGTTATCCAGATGTATTCATTTTATAAAACGTAATCTAGCTGTGTCCTCAGGATTTTTGCACTTCTTGGCAAGTATATTAATCTTCAATAAAAAGTTTACTTAATAATGGGCATGACACTGCCCCAGAAACCTAACTTTCAAGGATTAATTTTTTAGGGGCACCTGGCTGGCTCAGTTGGTGGAGCGTGCAACTCTTGGGCACAGGGTTGTAATTTCAAGCCCCACATTGGGTGTAGAGATAACTTAAAAAATCTTAAAAAAAAAAAGAGTTAAGCTTTTAAATTAAAATATTTGTTAAGCAAATACTGGTGATAACTAGTTTGGATTCAGAAGCGTGCCACTTAGCTATACAGTCTTTTTTAAAAAAAGACTTTAAAAAATGCATTCATTTGAGAGTGAGCAAGCATGAGTGGGAGAGATGAGGCAGAGGGAGAGGGAGAAGCAGATTCCCTGCTGAGGAAGGAGCCTGATGTGGGGCTCCAACCCATGACCCTGGAATCATGACCTGAGCGAAAGGCAGATGCTTAACCCACTGAGCCACTCAGGTGCCCTTCTTCTATTTGGTTAGTTAGTTAGCTAGTTAGTTGATTAGTTAATAGGCTCCACACCCAGTGTGGAACCCAACACAGAGCTTGAACTCATGACCCTGAGATCAAGACCTCAGCTGAAGGGCACCTGGGTGGCTCAGTGGGTTAAGCCACTGCCTTCGGCTCGGGTCATGATCTCAGGGTCCTGGGATCGAGTCCAGCATCGGGCTCTCTGCTCAGCAGGGAGACTGCTTCTCTCTCTTTGTCTACTTGTGATCTCTCTCTGTCAAATAAATAAATAAAGTCTAAAAAAAAAAAAAAAAAGACCTCAGCTAAGAACAAGAACCAGATGCTTAACGGACTGAGCCAGCCATGTGCCCCCATAGTGTCTTTTTTTTTTTTTTTAAATACAGTCACTACAGTTTTCTTTTTATTAGAATTTACTTGGTAAAATTTTTTTCATCCTTTTATCTTTTTGATAAATTTTTAGGATAAAATTTGCTGGTTTAACCATTTTGAGTGTGCAATTAGTTCAGTGACAGTAAATACATTCACAGTGTTGCACAGCTATCATCGTTATAGTCCCCAGAAATTTTTTATTATCCCAAACAAAAACTTTGTACCCATTAGGGAATACTTCTTCAGCCCCTGGTAACCATTGTTCAATCTTCTGTCTCTGCAAATTTCTGTCTCCCATGTCTTTGCTTATTCTAGGCATCCAAGTGGGACAACATAAAATGTGGCCATTTGTGCCTGGTTTATTTCACTCAGCATGATGTTTTCAAGGTTCAGCCCAGTTGCAGCATGTGTCAGTATTTTTTTTTTTTAAGACTGAATAATATTCCAGGGGCGCCTGGGTGGCTCAGTGGGTTAAGTCTCTGCCTTCTGCTCAGGTCATGATGTCAGGGTCCTGGGATGGAGCCTCACATCAGGCTCTTTGCTCAGCAGGGAGCCTGCTCCCCCCCGCCCCCGCCTGCCTCTCTGCCTACTTGTGATCTCTCTCTCTCTCTCTGTGTCAAATAAATAAATAAAATCTTAAAAAAAAAAAAGACAATAATATTCCATTGTGGGGCTAGACCACGCTTTGTTGATCAATTCATCTGTTGATAAACATTGGGTTGTTTCTGTTTTTTGGTTATTGTGAATAATGCTGCTGTGAATGTTGGTGTACAAGTTCCTCCTTCAGTTCTTTGTGGGGATAGACCTCAAAGAGGAATTGCTGGATCCTGTAGTAATTTTATGCTTAATTTTTTTTTTTTTAACATTTAACTTTTTGAGAATCTGCCAAGCAGGTCCAATTTTCAATGTTTCAGTTTATCTACATCCTCACTAACACTTGTTATGTTATGATTTTTGTTTTTGTTTGTCTTTGGATTTTTGTTTGTTTTTACAGCCATCCTATTGGGTATGAAGTAGTATCCCGTTGCGGTTTTCACTTGTGTTTCCATGATGTTACTAAAGACAGGGAGAATTGTTTCATGTGCTTGTTGCCATTTGTGTATCTTCTTTGGTAGCTTCTCCTTTTTAAAGTATAAAATATTTGACAGACCACGGTTGCCTGGCTGCCTCAGTCAGTAGGGCACATGACTCTTGATCTCTGGGTTGTAAGTTTAAGCCCTATATTGAATGTGGAGGTTACTTTTACAAAGTAATTTAGATTTTTAAAAAAAGATTTTATTTATTTATTTGACCAAGAGAGACACAGTGAGAGAAGGAACACAAGAAGGGGGAGTAGGAGAGAGAGAGCAGGCTTCCCCCAAGCAGGGAACCTGATGCGGGGCTCAATCCCAGGATCCTGGAATCATGACCTGAGCCAAAGGTAGGCACTTAACAACTGAGCCACCCAGGTGCCCCAAAATAATTTAGATTTTTTTTTAAAGATTTTATTTATTTATTTGACAGATCAGATCACAAGTAGACAGAGAGGCAGGCAGAGAGAGAGGGGAAAGCAGGCTCCCTGCTGAGCAGAGAGCCCAATGGGTCAATCCCAGGACCCTGAGATCATGACCTGAGCCGAAGGCAGAGGCTTTACCCACTGTGTCACCCAGGCACCCCAGTAATTTAGATTTCCATAAAGATTTTTTTTAAAAATCTTTTTAAAAAAGATTTTATTTATTTATTCAACAAAGAGAGAGAGAGAGATCACAAGTTGGCAGAGAGGCAGGCAGAGAGAGAGGGGGAAGCAGGCTCCCCACTGTGCAGAGAGCCCGATGTGGGGCTCCATGCCAGAACTCTGAGACTATGACCTGAGCTGAAGGCAGAGACTTAACCTACCGAGCCACGCAGGTGCCCCTAGATTTTTAAACAATCTTTAAAATATATTTGACATGCCAAAAGATATAAGGAATAGTACAATAAACACCCATGTTCCCACCACATGGCTTAAGAAATAAAACATTCCTTGGGATGCCTGGGTGGTTCAGTTGGTTAAGCATCTGCCTTCAGCTCAGGTCATGGTCTCAGGGTCCTGGGATGGAGCCCTGCATCTAGATCCCTGCTCAGCGGGAAGCCTGCTTCTCTCTCTGCCTCTGCCACTCCCCTTGCTTGTGCTCTCTCCTTCTCTCTCTCTCTGACAAGTAAATAAAATTATAAAAAATGAAATAAAACATCCCCCAAATTGCAGAATCTTATCTGTACCCTTTCCACTCAGTTTCCCCTGATAAACTTTATCTCAAGTTTGATGGTTATTATACTCATGCATATCTTTGTAACCGTATTACATCTAAATATATGCCTCAACAAGAAATAGTATTGTTTTTTGCACGTTTGTACAGCTTATTTAAATGAAATGCTCTGGTGTGTCTTCTTCTCCACCTTTTTATTTAGCAATTTATGAATCAACCAGGTTGGCACACTCTGTGTTCCCTGTGGTATTTCATGGTGACAGTGCCACATCTATTCATTCTTCTCTCTCTCTCTTTTTAGATTTTATTTGTTTGTTTGACACAGGGAGAGAGCACAAGCAGGGGCAGCAGTAGGCAGAGGGAGAGAGAGAAGCAGACTCCCCACTGAGCAGGAAGCCCAATGCAGGGCTCCGTCCCCCGGGAATGTGGGATCATCACCAGAGCTGAGGGCAGAAGCTCAACCCACTGAGCCACCCAGGTGCCCCTCCACTCTCCTTTAATGGTCCTCTTTCCCCCAATTTTTTGCCACTGCAAGCAGTGCTCCCTGAACATTTTTGTACCTGCCTCCTTGTGCGCATGAGCAAGATTTTTTGCAGCTGTGCCTGTAATTGAAGGGCTGTTTGGGATCCAGCATCTTCAGCTTTACCAGATCCTGCAAAGCTGCTCTCCAAACACACTGTGCCAACTTACACACTCCGGGCAATGTGAGTGCCCCTGGCTCCACACTTGGTATTGTCAGATTTTTACATGTTTACCAATCTGATGGGGGGAAAATGGGTCCCATTGTGGTTTTAAGTTCTTCCTCCCTGTTTGTGAGTTTCTCCACACATTTATTGATTGTTCAGGTCACCTGTTCTATGGATTACCAAGTTGCGTTTTGCCTCCTTTTCTATGAGGTTTATCTGTATCCTGCTTATTTTTAAAGATTTTTAAAATTTATTTCACAAAGAGAGATCTCAAGTAGGCAGAGAGTGGGGGGGGGGAAGCAGTCTCCCTGCTGAGCAAAGAGCCCAATGTGGGGCTCGATCCCAGGACCCTGAGATCATGACCTGAGCAGAAGGCAGAGGCTTAACCCACTGAGCCACCCAGGTGCCCTTATCCTGTTTATTTTTAGATGTTCTCTATGCACTCCTGCTATTGCAGGAATCTTCTTTGCATCTGTGGTTCATGTTCCCTTTTTTAAAAATGGTGTCTTTTTCTTTGTTTTGAAGATTGTATTTTTAAGTAATCACTACACCCAGTGTGGGGCTCGAACCAGAACCCTAAGAACAAGAGTCACATGCTAGGGCGCCTAGGTGGCTCAGTGGGTTAAAGCCTCTGCCTTCAGTTCAGATCATGATCCTGGGGGTCCTGGGATCGAGCCCTACATCAGGCTCTCTGCTCAGCAGGGAACTTGCTTCCTCCACTCTCTCTTTCTGCCTGCCTCTCTGCCTACTTGTGATCTCTGTCTGTCAAAAAAAAAAAAAAAAAAAAAAAAAAAAGAGTCACATGCTTTACTGACTGAGCCAGTCAGGTACCCCTGGTATCTTTTTCTTTTTAATATTTATTTATTTACTTTTAGAGAGGAAGAGAGAGAGCACAAGAGAGCCCCACGTGTGGGTGAGCAGCGTGGAGTGGGGGTGGGGGAGTAAGGAGAGAGGGACAGAGGGAACAGGAGAGAGAATCTCAAGCAGACTCCCTGTTGAGCACAGAGCCTGACCCGGCTGGATCCCATGACCCTGAGATCATGAGGTGAGCCGATATCAAGATTTGGATGTTTAACTGACTGAGCCACCCAAGCACCCCTCCCCCCCTTTTTAACAGAAGATTTAAAGTTCGATTTGTCTTCTTTTTACCTTTATGGTGTGACTTGTTTAAGAAATCTTTTCCTACTCCAAAGTCAAAACAATATTCGCTTTTATTTCCTTCAAAAGCTTTTGAAGTTTTGCTTTTCAAGTTGAGGAATCTGACATCCTTGGAATTGATTTGTGGGTATGTGGGATCCCCTTCTTTTCACTATTTGGATAATAAGTTGTCTGTTTACCAGATGCTCAGAAATCAGTGACAACTGACTAAATATCATTCCCCTACTTAAAACTCTCCCACGGCTTTCCAGGGCCACAAGAAGAAGCTGGAGTCTTCTCGCCTCAGTCTACTGAGTATTGTACTAACTCCCTCCCATCACTCCCCTGGGCAACTGCCCCGACCCACCAGGCTCTATTACCTCCAGCCTCCGCTGGTTTTGTTCTTCCTTCCTGGCATTCCACAGTCTTCTGGTCTCAGTCCTAGTTGTGTTGGGTTGAATAGTACCTCCTCCAAAGATGTATCCACTTGGAATCTGTAAATGTGATCTTTTTTTTTTTGAGTTTTTTTTTTTTTTTAAGATTTTATTTATTTATTTGACAGAGAGAAATCACAAGTAGATGGAGAGGCAGGCAGAGAGAGAGAGAGAGAGGGAAGCAGGCTCCCTGCCGAGCAGAGAGCCCGATGCGGGACTCGATCCCAGGATCCTGAGATCATGACCTGAGCCGAAGGCAGCGGCGTAACCCACTGAACCACCCAGGCGCCCGAGTTTATTTTTTTTTAAAGATTTTATTTATTTATTTGGGAGAGAGAGAGTAAGAGAGAGATGAGAGGAAGAAGGTCAGAGGGAGAAGCAGACTCCCCGCGGAGCTGGGAGCCCAATCCCGGGACTCCAGGATCATGACCTGAGCCCAAGGCAGTGGCTTAACCAACTGAGCCACCCAGGCACCTGTGATCTTATTTTTTCTTTATCTATTTATTTGAGAGACAGAGTGAGAACAAGCATGTGGGAGGGGCAGAGGGAGAGATAGAGAGAGACACACACACAGACTCCCTGCTGAGCAGAGCCTGATTGGAAGCTCCATCCCAAGACCCAGAGATCATGACCTGAGCCAAAGGCAATTGGTTAATTGACTGAGCCACACAAGCGCCCCATGATCTCATTTTTAAAAAATTTTATTTTAATTCCAGTATGGTATTAGTTGTATTTGTTTCAGGTAGATAATATAGGGATCCAGCAACTCCATACATTAGTCAGTGCTCATCAAGATAAGTGTATTCTTTTTTCTTTTTAAAGATTTTAAAAATCTTTTTAAGATTTTTACTCATTTATTTTTTAGAGAGAGCGAGAGAGAGTGAGAGCGCACACAAGCAGGGGGAGTGGCAGGCAGAACAGGGAGAAGGAGAAGCAAGCTCCTGCTGAGCAAGGAGGCTGATGCGGGACTCCATCCCAGGACTCTGGGATCATGACCTGAGCCAAAGGCAGATGCTTAACCAGTAGAGCCACCCAGGCGCCCCAAGGTAAGTGTACTCTTAAACAAACAAAAAAAGTAAGTGTGTTCTTGATCCCCATCACCTATATCCTCCATCCCCCTACCCACCTCCCTTCTGGTAACTATCTGTTTGTTCTTGATAGTTTGGTTTGTCTCTTTTTTTTCCTTTGTTCATTTGTTTTTATTTCTTAAATTCCACATCTGAGTGCAATCATATAGTACTTGTCTTTCTCTGTCCATCAGCTTTTCAGGCTTCCTCCTCCAGCTTCCTGCCTGTATTAGCGTCCTAGGGCTGCCATCACAAACTACCCCAAACTTGGTGGCTTCCAAAGGCAGCACTATATCTTCTCACTGTTCTGGGAAGCAGAAATCTGAAATCAGGGGGTCGCCAGGACCATGCACCCTGCAAAGACTCTAGGGGAGGATCCTTCCTTGACTCTCCCAGCCATATATGTGTGTATATATATATATACACACATAAGTATGTATATATACACACACACACACACACCACATCTTCTTTGTCCTTTGTCTATCAATGGACACTTGGGTTACTTCCATAATTTGGCTGTTGTAGATAGTGCTGCAACAAATGTAGGGGTACATATATCCTCTCAAATTAGTGTTTTCATATTTTTTGGGTAAATACCCAATAGTGTGATTACTGGGTCATAGGGTAGCTCTATTTTTTTTTTTTTTAACTTTTTGAGGAAACTCCATGCTGTTTCCCAGAGTGGCTGCACCAGTTTATATTCCCACCAACACTGTAGGAAGTTTCCTTTTTCTCCGCATCTTTGCCAACATTTATTGTTTCTTGAATTTTTTATTTTAGCCATTCTGACAGGTGTGAGGTGATGTCTTTTTGTAGTTTTGATTTGCCTTTTCTTGATGATGAGTGATGTTGAACATCTTTTTTCATGTGTCTGTTGGCCATTTGGATGTCTTCTTTGGAGAAATGTCTATTCATGGGTTCTGCCTATTTATTTATTTTTTTAAAGATTTTATTTATTTATTTGAAAGACAGAGATTACAAGTAGGCAGAGAGGCAGGCAGAGAGAGAGAGAGGAGGAAGCAGGCTCCCTGCCCAGCAGAGAGCCCGACACGGGACTCGATCCCAGGACCCTGAGATCATGACCTGAGCCGAAGGCAGAGGCTTAACCCACTGAGCCACCCAGGTGCCCATGGGTTCTGCCTATTTAAATGGGATTATTATTATTATTATTTTTTGGCATTGAGTTGTATAAGTTCCTTATGTATTTTGGATACTAATCCTTTATTGGATATGTCATTTGCAAAAATCTTCTCCCATTCAGTAGGTTGCCTTTAACTTTTGTTGATTGTTTCCTCTGCTGTGCAGAAGATTTTATTTTGATATAGTTTAAATGGTTTGTTTTTGCTTTGGTTTCCCTTGCATCAAGAGACATATCTAGAAAAATCTCATTACAGCCAATGTCAGAGAAATGACTGCCTGTGCGCTCTCATGGAATTTTTATAAATGTGACCTTATTTGGAACAAGGGTCTCAAATTGAGATCATCCTGAGTTACCTGGGGCAACCCTAAATCCGATGACAAGTGTCCTTATAAGAGACCGAAGATGAAAAGACAGAGAGAAGAGGAAAAGGCCATGTGAAGACGCAGGCAGAGATTGGAGGGATGCAGCTGCAAGCCAGGGAACTCTGGAAGCTCCCAGAAGCTGGGAGGGTCAAGGAAGGATCCTCCCCTAGAGTCTTTGGGGGGTGCATGGTCCTGGTAACCCCCTGATTTCAGATATCTGCTTCCCAGAACAGTGAGAAGATATAGTGCTGCCTTTGGAAGCCACCAAGTTTGGGGTAGTTTGTGATGGCAGCCCTAGGACGCTAATACAGGCAGGAAGCTGGAGGAGGAAGCCTGAAAAGCTGATGGACAGGGAGCCTAGATTGGAGGGCCAGAGAAGATGAGGTGCGTGGTGGGATGAAGCCTGTCCAAATCTCAAGCCAAGAGGCCAGCCCACTCCCACGGGTCTAGGAGGGGAGAAGGAAGCTGTATGTAAATGACGGGGTCACAATGGAAGGAACCTGGTTTCTGGTCCTCAGTGGAATGAGTGAATCCACTCCAGACAGCTGAGGAGAGAGGCAGTAGGGGCCCCGGAGAGCCTCAAGGAGGCCGGGGCAGTGAGGGAGTGAGCATATCAGCTGCTGCAAGGACCAAAGACAGGTAGAATCACCTCAGAGAGAGAAGCTAAGGGCTAACCAGAGCATGACTAAAAGCGGGGCGGATAAGGTCAAGGGGGCAACGAGGCGGGGTGGGTGCCAGCAGGCTAAAGGACAGTTCTGGGACAGGGCAGTGGGAGGGCTCTCTGTGTCTTTGGGCTTCTTTGATCCCTGGGCCACTTTGGCAGGGACAGAGCCTTGAGCACCAATGGGGTCATGTCTGTTTAAACAAAACTAAACACTGGAGGTAAATTATTAACTCACTGAAAAAACAAAACAGGAGTGTGGGCCATATCTCCAGCCCCAGGAGTCTCATGGAGGGTAAGAAGTCCGGCTTATGAGGAGGGGTGCTCCTGGGCAAGCATTTCCTGAGTGAGCGGGTCGTAATGCCGGGCGCTGGGAGCACAGATGTATGACAGTCAGAACCTGCCCTGGGCTCAGAGATGGGGGAACCGGAACTCACAGCCATCATGAGCATCCACGGGTCTGTCACTGTGCCCTCCACGGCCCATGACTCATCTCATGTCACCTTCATGCCGACCCTCTGAGTGCTGCAAGGCTGGCCTACATTTGTCAGACCCAGGAAACCCAAGCCCAGAGAGGGAGAGAAACTGCCTGTCTGCACAGCTTGTCGGTAGTGGACGACAACAAACAGAGCTGGCTTCAGCAAAAAGGAGACCGAATTGTTGGGGATTCAGAGTGCATTTAGGAACCTAAGGACCGTAAACAGAACTGGGCTTCTGAGAAAATAGGGGGCAGGAGCAGCAAGGCCAAGGCAGCCACTGTGCCCTTGTCTCTCTCTTTCTGGGAGTGCAGAGTCCCTGTCCGATTTGTCACTGAACATTTATTTTATTCTTCCCTCTGTTTGGGGGATAAGAGCAAGGGTTCGGGTATCAGAGCTGGGTCCAGTCCTGGCCTCATTATGTACTACATTTGTGACCTCAGGCAAGCCATTTCCTCTCCACTTCCCTACCTATAAAATGGGGATACTGTGGTCCCATGTGGGGATCCAAGGGAGGAACAGACACAAAACCCTAGACACAGTGCCTGGTGCATAATAAATGTTCAATACAGGAGTCACTGTAATCACTTCATGTGGTAGGAAACAGCCTCCCTAGCCCTCTCAGCTCTAGCACTACCCATCAACTTACCAGTTCCCTGGTTCTGACTTCTTCAGCCAGAAAACCAAGCACAGCAAGGGAGAGTGGCAGGGTCCTTTAGTTCAAGCACAGTCTTGGGTATGTTTATCATGTGCCAACTGAATGGAATGCCTTTTGCCAGGGATTTCCTACCTAAGGGAAAGGCATGGTCTTCACTCTCAAGGAGCTGAGTGGTTTGTAGGAGGAAACAGACATGGAAATGGATGAATGTTGGGCAACATGACCCAACTTCTAAAAGAGATCTGCTTAAGGTATGACAGGAAAGGGAAGAGGGCAGAGAAGCATCTCCCCACCCCTGGGGAGCCTGACAAGGAGAAAGCAGCTACTGCATCTGTTTCTGGTTTTGTGAGTTCTGTCTGCCCAGCATCCATTCTACCCTTCCTAAGGGGAACCAGTCATCAGCCAATCTCTGTCCATGCAGTTAAAAGGGACTGATCATGTTCCCTGCTCCAGAGAGCGGCAAAGGGCCCAGGTCTCGCCAATCAGCATATTCCATCCCCCTGGCTACAGTGATTGGTTCAGTGAGGTGTGTCTACCAGCTCTGGCCAATGAGAGACAAGCATGACTCGGGTTGCAGCCGAGAGGAAAAGAAGCTCGCTCTTTCCAGTGAGTGTTGGCAGCTTAGATAATATGAGCCTGGAAGAGAGGGGCCAAGGTGCTGAAACCAAGAAAAATGACATCTCAGAGGAAAGCAGAGTGAAGAGCTAGAGAGAGAGAGAAGACAACTGATAACATTTTCTGAGCCCTTGAACCCAGCTATGTCTGGAACTAAAATTATCCTTGGACCTTGCAGTTGTGTGAATCATTAAATTCCCTTTTTTGCTTAAGGCAGTTGGAGTTGAATTTCTGTTATCATTAGAGAAAGGAGTCAGTCTCTCTTATCCCAGACTTCCAGTTTTCCTTTTTTCAAACTATTCTGATAAGTGTCTTCTGTACATTCCTTATTGTTGTGAGTCATTGAAGTTCATTCTTTTTTTTTTTTCTCTTGAGAGAGAGTGAGAAAGAGAGAGTGAGCAGGAGAGAGGTAGAGGGACAGAGAGAGAATCCCAAGGAGGCTCCATGCCCACTGTAGAGCCCAATGCAGGGCTTGGTTTCATGACCCCAAGATCATGACCCGATTGAAATCAAGACTCAAATGCTTAACTGACTGAGCCACCCAGGAATCCCCATAAATAAAATCTTTAAAAAATTTTTAAAAAATCATAATTTTTAAAAAAATTTAAAAAGATTTTATTTATTTGACAGAGAGAGAGAGAAATAGAGAGAGATAGATCACAAGCAGGGGGAGTGGGAGCGGGAGAAGCAAGGTTCTCACTGAGCAGGGAGCCCAATGCAGGGCTCAATCCCAGGACCCTTGGATCATGACCTCAGCCAAAGACAGATGCTTAATGGCTGAGCCACCCAGGTGCCCCCCATATCCTAATTTAAATTTTTAAACATTTTATCATGGAAAATTTCAAACTTATATGAAAGAGAGAATGGTTTAACGGAGTTCTAAGTCTCCAACAGCCAGCTTCGATAATTATCAACATCTGGCTAATCTAGGTTCATCTTTACACACACCCACACTCCCTCCACCAGTGGAAATTTTAAAGCATATTTAGGTTCTTGTATGACTGTCCCATAACTTGTGCTCTGTTGATGTTGGTTTCCACTCTTTGGCTTTTATGAATAGTGATAAAATGAAGGTCCCTTCTAAATAAATCTTTGGGGACACCTGAGTGTCTTATCTGGTTAAGCATCTGCCTTTGGCTCAGATCATTATCCTGGAGTTCCAGATTGAGCCCCATGTCAGGATCCCCACTCAGCGGGGAGTTGGCTTCTCCCTCTCCCTCTGGCCTCCCATCCCAGCTTGTGTTCTCTCTCTCTTGCTCTCTCTCTCTCTCTAAAATAAATAAAATCTTTTTAAAAAATAAATCTTTGCATGCAGGCATAAAACTAGCTGAAGAATCAGTTTATATGAGTGAACTTGTTTGATCTAAAGGGCAGAAAAAAAAATTACTGGCATCACCCCCCAAAAAAGGGTGGATGCAGTCCAAATGCTAATTGATTTTACCCAACTGTCTTCTGAATGAGATGCCCCATTTCCCACTCTGTGTCACCAGGTTTGGGGGCAACTTTTAAGCTGCATTTTTAAAAAAAAGATTTTATTTATTTTTTTGACAGACAGAGATCACAAGTAAGCAGAGAGGCAGGCAGAGAGAGAGAGGAAGGGAAGCAGGCTGTGTGCTGAGCAGAGAGCCCGATGTGGGGCTCCATCCCAGGACCCTGGGATCATGATCTGAACCAAAGGCAGAGGCTTTAACCCACTGAGCCACCCAGGCACCCCTCTCTTTCTCATAAAAAAAATATGTATATGTTTGACAGAGAGAGAGATCACAAGTAGGTAGAGAGGAAGGCAGAGAGAGGGGGAAGCAGGCTCCCCACTGAGCAGAGACCAGGATGCAGGGCTTGATCCCAAGGACCCTGAGTCATGACCTGAGCCAAAGGCAGAGGCTTAACCCACTGAGCCATCCAGGCGCTCCTCTCATTTTTCTTGATTTGGAAAATTTTGTGTGTGTGCTGTTGGGAGGGTGAAGTTCTGGAGATCTCAAGCTAAAACTGTGTTTGACTCAACTGCTTTGAGCAAAATTTGGGTTTCTTGACCTACTTCGACTTCAGAGTTTCTTCGGTTTTATGTTGTGTGTGTCTATTTCCTATTGTCACTGAAGCTGTCACTGACAGAGTCTGCCTTACTGTTAAATTTGTCAGGAGTCTTTTGTTTTAAGGGTATAGCTAGGGGTTCAAAGGATGAATCTGGTGTCGTTACCCTTCTTATTTGTCTCTTCTTGGCTTTTCTCTGCTTCTCTTCTACAGCAGCAACACTTTCTATGTAGTTGTGGAAAATAGCCACAAACAGCTTAAATTGATCAATTCCTTGCATTTTGAGATCCCACCGAAGACGGATCTTCTCTCCCGCGTTTTCCAACAGATATTTCGGGGAAGACACTGATTGGCCTGGCTTTGGTCACGTGCCCACTTCTGAGCCATCACTGTAACTAGGGCATGGAATACTTTGATTGGTCATTCAGGGTCACGTGCCCACATATGCCCGGAAGCTGAGCTCTGTGATTGACAGCTGGGGAGAGATGAGGCGAGCCGGAAAGAGGTGGTTACCCAAAGGAAGGGATGCGGTGTCAACAATTCCTGTTTAATACCATCTCCCTGAAAATGGGTGTTCCTTTCCTCCTAGTGTGAATGGAGTGTACTTTTCTACACCCTCACTCAAACTCTCTCTTCTCTCTTGTTAACTCACCTCTGTGCTAAGCCACCCTTTTGTCTACAGTTGGACAAAAGCAAGTGACTGGTCCTTAATTTCTTCCAGTGTTTTCTCTCAGTCCTTTTTTCCTTATTTTCAAATAGAGGTATACTCAATGCAACGTATCTTATCTTCTGAAGCTCCAGTGACCCCCTCATCCACTAATAGCCTTTCTTGGTCAAGTAGGCATGCGATTACATTTCCACTGCAGTTAAATATTGCATCCTGAAGACAGGTGCCTCTTGTGGCCTCTGGTGTTGCCCACACACACAACTGTCTCCTTTATATAGTGCAGTATTTATACTTCTAAGATCTAGGAATTGTTTTCCTCTTCCTCCGCCTTCACAATCTAGAAATGATAGTTTTATGACCTGGTCTAATCAGCGTCTGCATTGCCAGACTCCTCTTATGTGTATTTTTCACCAAAAAATGCCTTGTAGGTGTGTTTATTTGATTCCACACAGCAATACAGTTAAAAAAAAAGAAAACTTTTAAAAACCAAGAAACACTAAAAATATATCTTTTTTTTTTCTTTTTTTGAACAAATCACAAGATCTGTGAATCCTGGGCCCACATTCCCCAGAGCAACAATGTGTGGTAATAACCCTCTGGATGGGCCATGTTTCCTAGACCACCACTGGCAAGGGTATTCCTGCCTGAGGCCCCTTTGCCATTTACCATCTCGTTGCTAGTTATTTTGCTTGCACCTGGCCCACCTCACTCAGTCACATTCCCGGCTGGGCCCCTGGAGCATTGTTTGAGTTTGTGACTCCTGGTTGGGTGGCCATTGCAAATCAGGGACAGGTTGAAGCAAGGTTTAAACCACTGATGAATCGGGGCCCAGATTGGCCTTCTGCCTCAAGGCTCAAAGTAGACATAGATTGATGGTATAACTTCAAAGGCGGAAGAGACACTTCTAAGAGTTTTGAAAGAACTGCCGCTACTTGTCTGTATAACATCTATTGTACCTTTCAAGAGAATTATATGATGTTTAAATACAATAAATGAAAGTTTCCAGAAATAGATATAAATACTGTGGAAGAATGCTAGCAAGTCTTAAATTTGAATAACCTTAAAGAAGCAAGATGAGATTCAAACTCTTAGAATTACTTGGTAAAATAAAGTGTACTTTATCATCACCCTTTATGATTTCTGTGTCCTGTATAGTAATAAATGTTTGCGGAAGGAGGGAAAGAGGGAAGAAAGGAAGAAAACTCCCTAATTACAGGGATTGGATCATCCAGTTTTTTTTTTTTTAATTTAGTTTTTATTTGTAAATGATTGGAAGAAGCTGCAAAAGTCGTATGGAGAGTTCCTGTGTTAGATATCCCTAATGCTAGCATCTTCCATAACTCTCAGCCAATCCCTTTTCTTATTCCAGTGGCACATATTAGATGTTCAATAAAGTTTATTAAATGAATTCATTTGCATATAGAAAATGAATGTGATTTAGCAGGCTACTCTCTTTTATTTTATTACCCTTGAATAGGTAGTATATGCAATGGAGCTAATTAAATAAGTACAAAGTGGAGACAGGAAAAAATAGGTCTCCCTCCTTTACCCGCTTCCCAGTTACCCAGATGCATTTCCAGAGGCAGCTGTTTATCCATTTCTTTCTTTCTTCTTATTTATTTATTTATTATTTTTTAAAAAGATGTTATATATTTAACAGAAAGAGAGAGAGATCACAAGTAGGCAGAGAGGCAGGCAGAGAGAGAGGGAGAAGCAGGCTCCCCACTGAGCAGAGAGCCCAATGTGGGGCTTGATCCCAGGACCCTGAGATCATGACCTGAGCCGAAGGCAGAGGCTTATCCCACTGAGCCACCCAGGCGCCCCTCTTTCTTTCTTTCTCTCTCTCTCTCTTTCTTTCTTTCTTTCTTTTTTAAGATTTTATTTATTTATTTGACAGACAAATCACAAGTAGGCAGAGAGGGAGGCAGAGAGAGAGGGGGAAGCCAGCTCCCTGCTGAGCAGAAAGCCCGATGCAGGGCTCGATTCCAGGACCCTGGGATCATGACTGGAACTTAAGGCAGAAGCTTTAACCCACTGAGCCACCCAGACACCCCGTCTCTTTCTTTCTTTTTAAAAATTTTAATTAATTTATTTAATTGACAGCGAGAGACAGCTAGAGAGGGAACGCAAGCAGGGGGAGTGAGGAAGGGAGAGGCTGGCTTCCCAGAGAGCAAGGAGCCTAATGGCAACTTGATCCCAGGACCCTGGGATCATGACCTGAGCTGAAGGCAGATGCTTAATGACTGAGCTACCCAGGTGTCCTATTTATCCATTTCTTATATCTCCTTCCACACAGAGTTAATGTTTGCAAACCCTCACGTATCTGTTGTCTACTTACCCACCCCCGTCCATTGTAATATAACGCATGCACATTTCTTTCACTTAGCAGTACATATTGAAGATCATTCTATAGAAGTTCATAGAGTGCTTGCTTATTTTTTAAATGGCTATTGAATATGAGTCCTATATATTAACTAAATGTACCATAATTTATTTAACTAATTCCCTATTGATGGGCATGTTGGTTGTTTCTTATCTTTTACTATTAAAAACAAGACTGCGGTGAATATCCATGTCTGTTTTTACTTAGCACAGACGGAGTCTCTTTAGGTACTAAAGGATATGTTTATGGATTTGAAATTCCTATACTTCCCTCTTTGGTCATATAAATAGAACATTGATGGTGGAACATTTCCCAAAGCTTTGTGGGGTTTTTGGTCTAAGTCAGTGAGATTTGCCAAAGGTCTGGCAGCTTTAACTGATTCTGATGCACCTGTTCTTCGTTATTTTCATCTGAGCTGCGTCTGATCAGTAAAGAAAAGAACAAGATAAGTTACACTCAGGATGGCCTAACTAGGGATGAGCCATTTAAAATAATGAATGGGCTTGACTTCTCTTCACTCCTTTCACTCGATCCAGTCCTTGCTCCTAGCCAATGGGTTTTATCTCTTATTTGAAGTTATTTCCTATCTCCCCTCACTGCCCATCAGATTTTGGTGAAACTTCATTACTCAGTAAGATCTCCATTCCTAAACAACTTTACAACGGGTGAGAGATGAATTATGGTACCTGTGTGTCGCTGGCCTGTGTTTTACTGACCACGTATTTCTTTAAACAGAATTTTAAAAATTGAACTCGGTTTCTTTTTTGACCCTTGTCTGGGTTTTCGTTGCAGTCTTTGAGGGGAAGGACTGTTGCTCTTCTTCACATTCAGAATTTATTTTGGTCCCAAGAAGTCCAGTTCTCCTAAGCAGCTGTTAGTTAACAGGCTGCCCCAAATGTCTGAAAAATGGGAGGGATAAAAAAACGATGAGCTTATCACTCATTCATTTAGTCATTAATTCATGCAACAAATATGTATTCAGTGCCTACTCTGGGCCAGGCAGCCTTGGCCTAAGTCAGTGATCGAGACAAGATCTTTGCCAATATAGAGTTTGCTCTCTGGCATGTGTGTATTTGGGGCGTGGAAGAGAGACAAAAATAAGTAAGCAAATCATTTAGTATGTTAGAAGGTGATAAATGCCACAGGGGTGGGGAGCAGGGGTCAGGTCAAGGAAGATTGGGATTTGGAGAGAGGGGGCTCACTGTCATTTTAAATATAGCAGCCTGGGTCCTGAGGGTGTGATATTTGAACTAAGCCTTCAAAGGGCAGAGAATAGCCTTACACAGTAATCTGTGTATGTATGTATGTGTGTGTGTGTGTTTTCAGGAAAATACCACTAATGACTTTGAAATTCTTTAAACAACTGTATTGAGGTATAATTGACAAACCATTAAACTCATCCTTTTACAGTGTATAATTCAGGGTGTTTTATTATATTTTCAGACTTGTGCAACCATCAGCATTATCTAATTCCAGAACATTTGCATCACCCCCAAAAGAAACCTATTAGCAGTCACTACCCATTCCTGCCTCTTTCCAGCCTCTGGCAACCACTAATTTACTTTCTTTCTCTGCAGATTTGCCTATTCTGGACATTGCATCTAAATGGAATCATACACCTTGTGGTCCTTTGTGACTGGCTTCTTTTACTGACCAAACGTTCTCAAGGTGCATTCATATTGTAGCCCAGTATCAGTGCTTCGTTCCACTGTAGGGATATACTGTTTTTGTTGACTCGTTCATCAGTTGATGGTGACTTTGAATTTCAAATACTGTGAAGTGTCATAGTTGGGCTGTAGTAATGGACTTCCCCCTTAATGACTGGACTGTTCCATCTAGGGGGAGTTTCCTAAGCAGAAACTCTGGGTGGTTCAAATGTGGCAATGCAGATTAGTGGATTTTTTTGAGTGTATTTTCTATTCCACATTTTGCAAATATTTTTTCTACTTTAAAATGCAACCTTGGTAAATTGTTTACCCAAGATAATACTCATTGAGTTTTCTTTTCGTCTTTTTAGTATTTTGGGTGTGGTAGCAAATAGAAGCAGATCATCCTAACCAAATATTTGCGGATATCTGAAGAAAGCCATTTTGCTGAGAAAAGGAAAAGCCCACGGAGGAAGTGGGAATTGAATCTCAATTTTGAGGGAAGAGTTTGATTTTCATAGAAGAGGACGGAAAAGGCATGTTCCAAAGGGGGGCGGGGACTTGAAAAGTTTATCTGCTGGGCGACTGGGGACCCCCTGGGCCCTGGGGCATGTATTTGCTACTTTAAATTTGCAGCCATCATTCTGTGCATAAAGACTGATGGTATTGGAATACTCTGGCCTTCTGCACACGGAGAGACTCAAAGTTCCAGAACCCTCTTGGGGGGGGCGGTGTTTGAGTTACAGCTTCTGGGCTGCAGAAGGATGAACTCCACCAGAATCCCATGGTTAAATGGCTCCCACCTCC
Source organism: Mustela nigripes (assembly GCF_022355385.1). Taxonomy (NCBI): domain Eukaryota; kingdom Metazoa; phylum Chordata; class Mammalia; order Carnivora; family Mustelidae; genus Mustela; species Mustela nigripes. Next base: position 21,452,720 of record NC_081564.1, read on the forward strand.
GCCCCCCAAGTTGAGTAACTGTCTTAGTGACACTGGGGCAAGAATCAGACGCATCTCAAGAGGCAGGGCTGAGCTGCAACCGGCTGTGACCCGCGGGGGCATCTCCCATTCGATCCCAGAGGCGGGGGGTGAGGGTCGAGAGCCGGGTGCGGGCTCCCGGGAACTGTGGATTGGGGCCGCAGAGCCGGGAAGGACAAGGCCCTAACTACCGCACGGGACCAGGAGGCGTGGAGCCTCCAGAGAGAACGCAGTCGCCTGGCAGCAGGATGCTGTCAGAGTTCCCGCCGAACTCTGGCAACCGCGACGAGAAATGTCTGCCGCTGGGGGCGGAGCGCGGATGAAGGGGTGGGGCTACAGCGTGGGGGCGGGGCGATGACGAGGGGGCGGGGTATAGGTGAAGGGGGAGGGGCGGAGAGAGGCCAATGGGGCGGAGCAAGACGGTAGGCGGAGCGAGAACATTGGGGTGGAGCGCAGGCGGTCGTCGAGGGGCGGGGCTGGGACGAGGGGGCGGAGCGAGCTCGGGGGTGTGCCCGCCCTTCGGGCCGCCCCCCGCCGCGCCCGCCCCGCCTTCCCGCTCCCCGCCCCCGGCGGCCGCGGCGGTCGAGTGCGGGGAGGGAGGGGAGAGCGGGTCACGACGTTGCCGGGGCGGGGATAACCCCTCACGTGGAGCAGATGAAAGGGCCGCGGCGCGACGGCCGGGGGAGCCGAGCCGAGCCTGCGACCCACAAAGCCGCCGCCGCCGCCACGATGGGGCTGTGAGGCGTCCGCCCGCGCTCGGTCCTCCGCCGGCCCGCGACTATGCCCGGCCGCGCCCGCCCTCCGCGCCCTCCCGCCGCAGGACCATGAGGCCGCGCTCGGGCGGGCGCCCAGGGGCCCCGG
>NC_081564.1:21453698-21505604 GCF_022355385.1 Mustela nigripes
CGCCGCCGCTGCCGCTGCTGCTCGGGCTGCTGCTGGCGGCCGCGGGGCCCGGCGCGGCGCGGGCCAAGGAGACGGCGTTTGTGGAGGTGGTGCTGTTCGAGTCGAGCCCGAGCGGCGACTACACCACCTACACCACCGGCCTCACGGGCCGCTTCTCGCGGGCCGGGGCCACGCTCAGCGCGGAGGGCGAGATCGTGCAGGTAGCTGCCCGCCGCCCGGGCCCCGCGCCGCCGCAGCCACAAGATGGCTCCGGGGGCTGCGCCCGGCGACCCCGCCGCGGGCGGGCGGGCGGGCGGGAGGGGCGGCAAGGAGGTCGGCTGCATCCCTCCCCGGCCGGCTGGCAGGACGCGGCCTCCGGGGCGCCGCAGCGGGGGGCGAGTGCACGTGGGGACTCTGTCTCCTGTGGGTCCGGGGGCGGGAGGGGGACCCCGGGTCCGGATACCCATGTTGGGGCGGCCCCCTTGGGCTGGTTGGGCATTTCGGTTTGCCTCAGGTGGAAGTCCTGGAACTACCTGTTGAATGCCAACTTTGGAAAGAAGAGTGATGAAGGATGGGGTGGCTTGTTTCAGGTCACAGGCTTTGCTTTCCATCCTTGCGTGTTCTTTTTGAGAGTAGTAGCCAGGTTTGTCCGCGGGCTGCCCATTAGGTTCTTTCCTGGAACCTGCCGCCAGCTTCACCTGGGCGCTGACCCCCCTGCAGGGCTCTGGACAAGCAGCAGCAGGCAGGGAAGCAGGGGGAGCTGGCGGAGGAGTGGGGATCGCTAGTGCCCTGGAGTGGCCGGAGAAGGCAGCCTTCGCTGCGTGCCTCAGATTACAGAGGGTGGGAGGGAGACTGCCTGCCCGCTCCTGGGCCAAGGACTTCTGCGGAGGGCCTGGAAATCGGGAGACAGGGTCGCTCACTGACAGGGCCTCCCTACCTTGCTCCCAGTGAGAGAGGTCTGCATTCCAAAGGGAGCTGGCGAGGCAGAGCTTTTAAGCCGTGCCTACACTTTGGAGGAGGGACTGAGTTGAAGCCTCTGCGGTTGCTGAGCTGGGTAGATGCCTTCCCGCTTCCTTGGCTATGATTTTATCAACTTGTTAGACTGCCAGCGCACTCATGGCGGTTAATATGCATGCCTCGGATGCGGGCGATTTGAAATGGTTGGCTTGATTTGGAGCCTTTTTGGAGGTGATGGGATAGCTGCAGGGCTCTGAGCTTGGGGCCTTCTGTGCTTTACTCTTGGATGACTTATGAATGAAAAGAGGGAACTGTACGGATGATTGCATGGCAGCCTCTTCTTTCCCCTCCCGTGGTGCATACTCAGCCCGGTGTGGATAGGACAGGGAGCTGTGCAGCTTGGCTCCTTAGAGGTGTGTCCTTACAAAGACGGGGGGAGGCACCCTTGCCAGGCATTAATCAACAGCATTGCCTCACAGGGCTCTTATCCCCATCTTAAACTTCTGCAGGGTAAATACAAGGGGAAACACATGTTTGAGTCCTGTGACTACATATGTTAAAGGCTTTGGACTTTTTTCCTTGCTCATGTTATAACTATGGTCTTTAATTTATAAGCTTTAGAGAAGATGGTCTACGTTTTACTGGCGGTCTTCAAGAATAGTTTGAATCTTAAAGCCTGCTCCTTGTAGCTCCTTGTTTCTCTTTGAGATTTTCACTGTGCCCTGATGGCTTTAGAAATGTTTGATTTACAGCTTTCTAAGAGAAAAGATGTTTTAATGTGGCACTTCACTTTTTGAAGGAGACTTTTGAAGTTTGCGATTTTTATCTGCAGTGTTTTAACTTGTACTCTCTCTCCACCGTAGTTTGTCTGGCGGGCTATCCATTATGGGTAGTGCTGGACTTTGAGATAATCCTGGGTTCACCGTTTAATACAAAATTAGCAGTTTAAACACACATTTGTAGCTATTTTATCCCTGTGAGTAGAGCAGGAATGTATGAATTTGGCAGAAGGAATCTATTCTCTTTTGACTCTTTTTGAAGTGCTTATCTAACTTTTTTGCAGTCCATTAGCTTAGTGCCCCCCCCAAATTAAGTCAACAATTGCTAAGTAAAGAAAAATGACTTAAATGGTATTTAATAAGTAGAACTGTTAAGCAATCACTAATAGGTGTCCTTAATTCCTTTATAACTGCACAGTGTGTTGGTGAGTTTATCTGAGTTGTCTGAATCGTAATTTCTTGCTGTTCTCACTCCATATCTTTAATAACTTTATTGTGGGGGCCTACTTGCTGAACCTCTCAAGTGCAGAAACGGAGCTCAGCGTGGCTCTCCGGGCCATGTGTGTACAGAGGCTGGCATGCTTTTATTAGTTCTTCAAATACTGCTCGGACTGCAGTAACTGGCATGGTCCCTGTCAGCCCTGAAAAATGTTTTTGTAAGGGAAGCTGGTGTTTCAGGACTGCTGGGAGGAAATGTAACATTTTGTATGAAAAGTGACAATGTAGAAGAAGCAAATTGGTATTTAGCTTCAGATTAATCATGTTTTTTTCCTAAGCACTTTATTGAACTTCTCAAGCCTTTATTTGCTATCTTAAAATAATTGTGCGTGATTTGCTCTTTAAGCTTTTATGATCTTCAGAGCAGAGTTTATTTTCCGATAACTAAACCTAAACAGTGGCACTGAAGCATTGCTTGTGTTATTTCCAGTGCGGTTCGGTAGTGCTGTTGTTCATGGTTAAGGGGAGAAAAAGACCTGTTTGGGAGTTTTTTTACTTTAAGCGTTCTAAGATAGGAAATTGGTTTGCATGACTGTTTTTCCTCCCTCCCCATTATATACAGGACAGAAGATACCTTATCACAGTCTGGTTTGCCCCAGATACTTCTAATTAGAGTACCTGTTGGTCATTTGCATGGATTAGGGGAAGGGAGGCCTGGTTGAGAGAGACCGAGAGAGGGAGAGAGAGAGAGAGAGAGAGTGCAAGAGTGCGAGTGATAGTAATTGAAACCTTGGGATTAGTCACCAGGATTCTTGGTTCTCTCCTTGTGCATTTTAGGCTTAAATAACTTTTCCAAGGTCACCAGTGTGCTCTGTTAAGAAGAGAGATTTTTTTCTTTTTTGACATCTTAATCTGTGAAAGTAGTGGAAACAGTGTGTGGATATGAAATGCTGTTAATTATCTTATTTATTAATGCAGCACTGAAGCCCATTTGCTCCTAAGGGTCAGGCATAGAGTGGGAGTGCTGGAGGAATTAATTACAGCTCTGTCATTCTGAAGTGTGGAACTTTAAAGCGCTCTTAGACGTATTGATACATATTTCAGCTTTGAACCAATTTGTTGCTATTATGAGATCATTATCTGAAACTTGCAGACTTGGCTGCCCAACTCACATGGTTAGTGATGTTAAATAAAGGCCTGATTAAGCACTGGCCAGTGGTATGTGGATTGGTTAAACAAACAAAGAAAATTTGCATCGCTAGAGATGAAAGATTGTTTTAAAGTGGAAAAGCATTTTTCCTCCTTGAAGTCAAATATTTAGAAATGCTTAAGAAATTCATTTGTAGAAGGACGCTGAATGATAGGTTTTGTGTGACTTTAAAATTGGCCTTTCTATATCCTGGGATAAGTGTTGAATGGTCTTGAAAGCAGAGGAAAGTTGAGAACATGTAAGAACTAAGCCAGTGCCTTTAGCTGTGAAGGGTTGGGGGAAGCCAGGTGGCAGGTTAGAAGGGCTGAGGGCATCCTTAAATACCCAATATTAACTAAGGGCATCATAGGGAATAATTTTAGGAAACTAATTCCTCTGCCTTGTTTCCCTGTCAGTGTGTTTCTGCAGTTCAGTATTTGATCAAACACTTTTCTTTTCATCTCCATTTTAAGTTAAGGGGCCTGCCTCTAAAAATTGACTTGGCCTCATAGAACAATGTGTGCTGGCAGCTGACCTGGATTTACACAGAAAGAGATTGCTGACTGTCTTGTCAGAAGGGCCTTCATAGGGTAAAACCAAGCTTTGATTTGGGAGAAAACATTAGGGCTGTGTTTTGTGACCTTATGAATTCTTAGGGTCTCTTATTTTCTGCCCTGTTCTCTAAGATCCCACGGGAGCTGTTAATGCAGTGCAGAATGGAGATGCAGATGGAAGTGGGAGGTTTAAGCGTGGAATCTGCAGACCAGAGGGGAGGTGGGGATGGCCTCCATTTATGGTGTACAGAGCACTGTGCCAAGCACATGTGTTTACTCATCGCCTCCTGACTTTAAATGGAATTAGCAACTACTGTTAACCCATTTTACAGATGAGGAAACTGAGGCCGAGAAAGGTGATTTGACTTATTCCAACCTCACCCAGCTAGCAAACAATAAAACCTGGGTCAAAACCCAAGTCTGTCTGCCCCCTTTGCTCCTGTTTTTTGCCAAATAAATAGAACTTGGCTGGTTAGGTTTGGGCATTAATTTGAGTCTAATTACTTTTTTTTTCTTTTTTTAAGATTTTATTTATTTATTTGACAGAGAGAGACACAACGAGGGAGGGAACACAAGCAGGGGGAGTGGGAGAGGGAAAAGCAGGCTTCCTGCCGAGCAGGGAGCTTGATGCTGGGCCCGATCCCAGGGCCCTGGGATCATGACCTGAGCTGAAGGCAGACGCTTAACGACTGAGCCACCCAGGCGCCCTGAGTCTAATTTCTAAGAATCGAGTATAGGGGTTCTTAACCTGAGGGTCACAGACTTCCAGAGAGGGCCTGTGAACCCTTGAAACTATATACACAGTTATACACACAATGCACTTGTGAATGTGCTCTTCTGTTTTCCTGAGAAGATACACAGTTTTGCCTCTTGGGAGTTCTCTGATGCCCCTTCTCACCAAGAGGAAAAAGAGAAGCACTGATCTAATACCCGTCATCAAAGAGTCCATTACTAAGAATCTGGAGTCACGTGGGACTCCGGCTGGCGAGAGTTGTAGAGAAGTCTACAAGTTCGTGTGTCTCCATCGGGCATATTCATCTGATAAATGTTTACCAAAACCCTATTTTCAGACACTTTATTGCTGTTTTTTTTGGAGTCCGCAGTCTCTTACAGAGACAGACATGTGTATGGATAAATGATAATCCTTCCCAAGAGGGTTTCCCCGTTGAACTGAGCCCTTAGTTCCCAAGACATCCATTGTCTATAATGAATTAGCTTCTCTCCTGGGCATCCATCTGGTACTAGTTAAATGCATTATCCTTGGGGGAAGTGAGAAAATAGCCTCTCAAAGAATTTTTGCACTTTGTGCAAGAAGGTGGCGATCTGAAGGCAGCATCTGTGAGAACGGACTGTACGTGTGTTCCTTTTCACCATTTCCTGGAAAATGAAATGGAGCATCTTTGGACGTCGAAATGCCTTAAAAACAACTCCTCACACTTTATTTTGTGGACCGTGGCCCCATGGTCATGGTCGGTTTGTTTTTGCTCTTCCCAGGATCCATCCCTGGTCCCCAGTGTCTGCCACTTATCAGACACTTAATAGTTGGTGAATGAATGATGGATTTAGAATGGACATTAGGCAGGCAAGGGGATTGGAGTAACTTCCTTTGACGTGGCTGATGCATTCTTTGATGATCTTGCCTTTTTGGTTGATATTTCCAGAAAGTTGCTTCATTAGAATGGACCTCTGTCTGGTTGTGGTGGCCCCACTGGTACCATAACTGCAGGCTGTGTGAGAGCAACCTGTGTGTGTGCATGTCAAGGGGCAGGACACCTGGCATTAATAAGGGTCTGTAGATGTCCTTTGCTTGATAAAACACGGAGTACTGGGAAAGCTGTAACGTGGACAGCTGTTAACAGATGGACAGAATTGCAGGAAGAACGGTTTACAGCCCAGCCCCAGTGTCAGTAGAAATGACAGTCAAGGCTTGGTATTCAGAACTCTCCTTAATCTGAGTCTGTGCCATATGTGAAGACTTTGCTTCCTGTTGGCGTTTCCCAAGTCTGGAGAATGTGGCTTTACAGTTCATGACCAAAATGACATTTCAGTCAATCTTGATAATCAGAAGAACAGATTCAGCCCTTTAATGTGTGAGATAAGGAGATCCAGAGAAGTGGAGTGCCTTGCCCAGGGCTTGTGGTGAGTAGAGATGACCCTGATAACGGTTTGGGTCTCCAGACTCCCAGGCTTGGAGCCTTTCTGTCCTTTTCAGTGACACTTCAGCTGAGCGCAGAGATGCAGACATGCTTCAGAATCAGGTGTACTGTTGGGGAAAGTCAGGCCTTCTTACGCTGTACTTTAGGTTTAAATGGTTTTTTTTTCTTTTCTTCTTCTTTTAATTTTTATTTATTTGAGAGTGAGCACAGAAGCTGGGGAAGAGGAAGGGCAGAGGGAGAGGGACCAGGAGACTCTGGGAGCGGGGAGCTGGGCTGAGCAGGGAGTTTGACAAGGGGCTCAATCCCAGGACCCCGGAATCAGGACCCGAGCCGAAGGCAGACGCTTAACCGACTGGGCCACCCAGGTGCCCCTAAGTGGTTGCTTTTCTCCTCTGATTTAGATTTTGTGACTTGCTCAGTCTTTCCCTCTGTCAGAGCTTTAGAAGATAGCTACTGCTGTATATCTGTGCCACTCTGCTTCCCGCGTGTCAGGCTTTGGGCTCAGGGCTGTGCTCACACGTAGTGGGAGAGCTAGACAGCCCGCCCCAGGTTTTGAGATGAGGAAACTAAGCTCCGAGAGTGAAGTTACTTCTGACGTCACTGAGCACGTCTGGGGTAGGGCTGAGATGCAAACCCAAGTCTGGGTGATTCTAAGCCATTTCTGTTTTTACAAGACTGCTTCACCTGGCACTTGCTTTTGCTTGGGATGAGATGATGGGAACTGATGGTGCAATTTGGACTTGGGAGTACCCAGGAACACTGACCAAGAAGCGAGTCTGTAACTTCAACTGAGAAGACACTCTACGCTTACAGAGATTTATTGCCTGCCTTCCTTCTCTCATTCTAACTCGTTTTTCCCATGAAGGGTCAATCTGCCAAGTTTGGGAAGAGGGACCAGTGACTTGAAGTATACAGCTGTCACTCGATGGCTCGTCCGTTGTTCTCTGGCTCTTGAGAAAGTTGGAGTGGCCATAAATGTTCTGGCCTTTAAGGGATTTCTGGGGTTAGACACACCTCCTCCCTGTGGCTGACTTTTTAGAGCGGTTCTGAAGTCTGCGTCAATTTCTCCCACGTTCTGCACCTTTCTGACTTTGCACAGACTGCACGCTCCCTGTTTGATGTAAAAGGTTGCAAGAACCTGAAGGTGCGTATTCTCTCTACTCATCCTGTCCTCCTTGCTCTGAAAACTCCCTGCAGGTGCTGTGCTGCTTCTGTCGACAGACATTGTCTGCTGCCTTCTGTCCACCAGACCCTGGGTGAGGTGAGGTGGCAGGTGGGGAGTGAGCAGGACCCCTCCCCACCCACAGGCAGCTGAGTGTCAGGGGCAAGCCACACAAACCACAGGTCTTCCGTGGTCGGATGCATCTACAGGAGACTGAGGGCGCAGCTGGAGTGGGGGGCAAAGTTTAGGTCTGAGCAGCCCATTCTGAAGAAACATGGATAGGAGGACATAGTATGTGGATTTGAGCCTTCTGGCCTTTTCCCGGGCGTTGTTACCTCCCTTTGAGGTTAAAGCTGATAACCTCTTTGTGGAGACATGCATTTTATACCTGTCAAACAGGATAGGGAAGAGGTAAAGGGTAGAGGTTCTTTGTTCCATTTGTAGCCTGAATGAGATGTTTTAAAGTCTGACTTCTAGCAGCTCTGTTGACTCATGATAGTATGAAGAGAATGAGGTCAGCTGCCTTATTGTGGTTCAAGGGAGAGCATTTTATTTTTATTACCCTTAAGATGGGTTTTAAGACTTGGTATTTAAAAAAAAAAAAAAAAAAAGACTTGGTGTTAATCCCCTTCTCTCCGGCAGCCAGTGTGATATGGTTGTTCAGAAACTCAATGTGTAGACTTAATTTGGTGGAAATAGACTTGGAGGATCCTGTCAGTTTCGCGTAAAAGTGTATGCGGGAATGGGGATTTCCGTGGCAAAGCTGCTGCATTTTAAAAATAAAAGAGGGGGCAACCTGGGTGGCTCATTCAGTTGAACTTGCATGGCTTTTGATTTTGGCTTGGGTCACAACCTCAGGGTTGTGAGATAAAGCCCCACCTTGGGCTTGCGCTGGGCATGGAGCCTGCTTAAGATTCTCTCTCCCTCTGTCCCCCTCCACCCCCCCAGCCCCGCCTGCCTCTCCCCACTCTCTACAAATAAATAAACAAACAAGTAGATAAAATAAAGGGGATGCCTTAACACAGTTAAGAGTCTGACTCTTGATCTCAGCTCAGGTCTTGCTCTTAGGGTCATGAGTTCAAGCCCTGGTGCCTACTTAAATAAATAAATAAACAAACAAACAAACAAACTAAAAGTCACGCTTAATTGGGTGTGTGTAAGGTCCTATCCAGTGCTGTAAGAATTTGATTAAAATTTGATTTTTTTACTTGAATTCGAATACGGTAACTTGTCAGCTGACATTTATTGAGTTTCTCCTATGGATACAATGTAGAGAAGAACATAGCCTTTTTCCACCCATGATATAGCATGTGCTTTTCAGATGTTTCTGAGATTTCTCCCATACAAATTGGGACAGTTGAAATTTGCCCCAGAGGAAACTGAGGCTGAGAGGCGAAGTAAGCATCTTGAGGCCACAGAGCTGGAATTGAACTTGGGTCACCTAGAGCCAAAGCTCACTGACCTGCTTGCCTGAGGACTTGATGTATTCTGGTAGATAAGGCAAAGATGTTAGAATCTATTCATTTTACATTTCTTCCAGTCAGGGCCAAAATCTTCCTTAAAAAAAAAAGAAACCTGTAACTTACTATTTTTTTAAGGTTTTATTTTTAAGTAATCTTGCCACCCAGTATGGGGTTGAACTCACAACTCTGAGATCAAGAGTCGCATGCTCTATCAACTGAGCCAGCCAGGTGCCCCGTAACTTACTTTTTAGTCGTAAAAATCTTACACACTTATTGCACAATACTTGGAAGATACGGAAAAGTGTGAATGAAAAAAATGAGCCCCACTACCTAAAGATAGCCTCTTTTAACCTTGTGTGTTCTGGTGAAGCTTTCCTTTCATTTTCCTGCAGTCTTGGAGGTATTCTAAAGAAAATGGTGAGAGAATATTACGTGGTACTTATAACCCTTCATTCACCTTGAGTATTTTCCAGTGGCTAAATGCTCTGAAACCTTTTTAGTGTCTGCGTAACATACTCCTTGTTTTCCATTATTGTAAGGAGTGGCTCTTCTCCATTTCTTGATAATTTTCTTAGGGCGAAGTTCTAGAATTAGGACTGTGGGGTCAAGTGGTATAAACATTTTGAATGCTCTGCAGAGGAGTGGTTTTAGTTTAGGTTCCGCTGCCGGGTTGGCATACAAGTTTCCACCTATTCCTGCTCATAACAGGGGTAGCATCTGTTTCTAACAAACAAATCTGGAAGGGCAACTTCATCCACGTGAAAATCTGTGCATTTCTGTTAGTGAGTAGTAAAATACTGGATTTTTTCCTCTGCCATGAGGATCTGAGATATTAGGAGTATCTGTATCAAAGGGAAGTTCCCCGGTGTGGTCTCTGGGGCCTTCCTTGTAGGTGCATCTGAGCGTGATTCAGGAGCACCAGGGCTACGCATATGCGCTGGGCAGGGAGAGGCCGGCTGTCCTCACAGGTGGTGGTGCTCAGAGGCCATGAGAAGCGCTCACTGTCGGCTCACCCTGTGGCCCCAGGTTGTGGCCCAGGAGGGTGCTGCTCCTGCAGCCACTGTTTCGGGCCCCGCCGAAAGAGCAGGTTTTCTGCTTCTGAATAGGCTAGGTTCCCTATGAATCTGTCCTCTCACTCGGAGTGACGCTGTCGGTTTGCGGTGGGCAGAGACGCAAGTAGAGCCAAGAGCCAGGTCCGCAGGCATGCATTCAGACGGCAGGACCAAGGCTGAAAACGGCTTCCTGGTATTTTCTTTGATCCCTGTTAAAAATCTAGACATTTTAGGGGTGCCTGGGTGGCTCAGTGGGTTAAGCCTCTGCCTTCGGCTCAGGTCATGATCTCAGGGTCCTGGGATCGAGCCCGCATTGGGCTCTCTGCTCAGCGGGGAGCCTGCTTCCTCCCTCTCTCTCTGCCTGCTTCTGATCTGTCTGTCAAAATAATAAATTCTTAAAAAAAAAAAAATCTAGACGTTTTACATAAGAATCCAGGGCTGTGGCTCTTCTTGCAAAATGAAAAGATCGGGCAAGATTGGGTCCCCTTTTCTGCATGGCAACCGCCCAGCTTGCCTCCGTGGAGTAGCAGCCGTGCCCTTCAGATCGGTCATGGGCCCTCCGGTTAACTGGGTTCTGTCTCCTTGCTTTGGTTTCCTTCACTCGCTGGGAATTACATTTGCCCACGCCTGGCCCCATTGGGCCCTGGAGTTTGCCATCCTTTCTCTGAAAGTTCTGAAGCTGAAAGCATTTTTTTTCTTTTAAAAGATGTTATTTATTTATTTATTTATTTATTTGTTTGATTGGGGCGGGGGTGGGGGTGTAGCACGAGCTTGGGGAAGGGCAGCAGGAGAAGCCAAGTCCCTGCTGAGCTGGGAGCAGATGTGGGGCTTGATCCTAGGACCTGGCGATCATGACCTGAGCTGAAGGCAGATAGATGTTCAACCGACTGAACCACCCAGGCGCCCCAAAGCTGAAAGCGTCTATGTGGTGCTCTGAGTCTCCTTTCTTTCCCTCCTCAGCCAGGCATGGTGTCTGATGCCCGTTTGCAGCAGTATGATGATGCCTCAGGGGACCCCGTGAGCCTCTAGTTACATTGCTGGGGAAGGCTCGATGGCCCTGTGGGACCAGAGTGCTCTTTTTGCCTTGGGACAGGGGCTTTCATTTTTTTCTTGTTCTTTTTGAAGGCTGATGTTGTTTGACCTGTGTCTCCATGAAGATCTTTGTTCCTCTTCTCTTTTTGCTCCTTGGTTTCTTTTGATCTCTAGAGTTCCTGTTTGAGCTGGAAATGCTGTGGCTCAGCTGTCCATTTATAGTGAGGGGACTGCGGGGCTTCCAGCCTTTGGTCACAGGAGAAGCTGTGATTAGAAGTGTGGTCTTGGGGCTCCCCCAGTGCTGGATCTTTCTCGGACAGTGTCCTACTCCACTGGTTGAGTTCCAGAAAATCTTCCATGTGCCTGATGGGTTAGGGTCTGCAGTGTACTCTGACCTGTATTATTATCTTATTTCTTCTCTCAGCTGGGAGTGGCCTTCCCTGGATTCTGCCCCAGAAGGCCAGCTGCCCTTAAGGTTGTCCGTGTTGCCAAGGTTTGTCCCATACTTGGACATAGACTGCTTTTCTTTGTACCTAATTGTATACTTTTACTTAAGTGCCTATGACACATGTGTTCAGCGCTTTTATGCAGTTTTAAGAAATGACACGGGGTACCCAGAGATTTTTCATCTTTTCAGAAAGTGCCTCAGTGTTGGAGTTCGTGGTAAGTAAGACAGCCAATGGCATGTAAAAAATGTTGCAATCTTGACTTGCAAAGCTTTTTCAAAATCGTAATCAAGGTAGCCTGTGGCCAGGTCAATGGGAAATGGTGCGCTCCAGACGATGCTTGATTTCCTCTTTCCTTGCTGACCTTCCCTCTTCATACCTCGCATTCTCACTCCTCAAGTCAGTTCTTCCTCTCTCCACCAGATTCATTTTTTGATTGGTAACTTTGGATCTCATCGCAGCCTTGATCCAAATCTTTCAGTTCCATCCCACTGTTGACTACTTAGCTGAGCATACAGGTGACCTGGGCCTAAAGTCTCCCTCTCATTGTTGCCTCTGGGCTGCAGACCTGGGTCCTTTGCATTCCCCCTTTGTTCCCTGAGTGGGTGCTAGGTTTTCCTTTGTGCCTCTCAACCCGAGAGCCCCTCTACTATGATACATTTTTACGCCCCTACATTCCTGACCTCACCTTTCCCTCTCCCAGGGCTCTCACCTGCACTGGGGTCACATGTCCAGGCCTTCCTATCACACGTTTCCTGTTCCATCAGTATGTTCCTTTGAACCAAAATGCTCTGTCCTTCACTTGGCAGCAGGTCTTAAATTCCTCATTGTAGTTATTCTCTTGTTCATGTTTTCTTTTCCCCACGAGATCACAGCTCCCAGTAGCTAGGGATTATGTCTTACTCATCCCTTGCAATACAGCTCAAATATTTACCGAATTGAAATCCTTCTTCTAGATCATAATACTTAGTGATGGGGATATCAGTGTGGCCAGAAAAAGACTGGGCTTGTTTGAGGGAGAACTTTCTATGATTGTAGAAACAATTCACAAGCCACTTGTAGACGTGGGTGTGTCCTAGGGCTATTCCAAGAAGTTGGGATGGACCAGACTGGCACAGTAATTTCACCTTGCCCGTGCTCTCTGGGTCCGGAAAAGGAGGTGTGGCCCTGGGGATTATGCCATCTTTAATTCCTTCCAGCCTGGTGTGTGACTGCGTGGGTATGGTGTCCAAAGCATGCTGGAGAAGAGACTATTTCAGCCTGATGGCAGACTTTGAGGGAGTATGTTTTATTTAAGTTTGGTTAATATCTTGGTGACACTTAGAAAATGGGTACTTTTGAAGAACAGCAAAACTTATATGTAGCTCCAGTGTGACCCGTCAGAAGCAGTGGTACATAGGTCTTTACTTAAATTTGTAACGTATCGTTAAACCTCATTTCTGCCCGCCTTGGGAAGCTCTGGCATGGGCCTTAATCCTGTATTTTAAGCGCTGGGTGGGAAGCAGAGTTTTCAAAGACTACAGTAGTATTTCTAAAGAGGCCAGCAGGCTTCGTGTGGAAGAAATTTCAATTTTAATTTCACGAACATTTGATTTGCTGCTCTTTATGGGGCCCACTATGAACATCTGGAAATTATTCAGTTATTTCTTGGTTATGGACATGTTGGCATGTTGAGATTATTTTTTGGTTGTCATTGCTGTTTTTGTGGGATAGTGGCTATCATCTGGGCCCTGGAACCTTCTGGAAGATTCTGGAGTCTATCTATGACATGTTATAGTTCACTTATACGAGAGGGTTTCCTTCCATGCCTCTTCAGGGCATATCCAGGGCACGTTCCAGTGTCCATCAGTAAATGCCATCCAGGAAATTAAACAAATAGCTGATGTATAGTTGTGGACTTTGGGTGTTATTAGGTTTACATCTTTAGGACACACATACACTTGCCTGTGGCATTAAATGTACTATGTGGGTGATTTCAGGTTCCAGTGGCAGTGGGAATTTTTGCATTTCCTGACTCTTGTGTTTAAATCTGCCATCTCAACATTGCATCACCATAGGTTTTCCCATTTAATGAATATTTATGTTGAGCCGAGTTCTATACGAATGCTCTGGTTTCTGCCTTGATTATAGCTTGCCGTGTACTGTGGCCAGGAGTGCCCTACAGACAACAGAGTTGGCACACGCCTCAGCATGCCAAGCCCTGGCGGATGTGGTTAGGGACCACGGTTACTGGTGCTTGGGTTGCCATGCCAACCTTGTTTTTGGAAGGGGGAGGCTCTAAAACAGCAGTGGGATGGGGGCAGAATGGTTTTGAATGCTCTAAGGAAAATGATTCCCCATAGGTGCCCCTGTAGGAAGATGTCGTAGAAAACTCTAGAATTCTTACTACATGCTTAGAGAATGTTAATTAATTTTCTTAATTTACTTTCACCAGGCTGTTTGCATCCTCCTCTTGGGAACTTGTGGATGTTATATGACATATATGTGTATGTATGTATATATATATCATATTTATAAATCTCATTGGCACATGTGTTCCCTACTTGCTGCAGGGTGAATAGGGAATCTCCTATCTCCTAATATTACCAGTGCCCTCCTCTCATGCCCTATCAACATCCCCTGCCCTCTCTGATAACTCTAACCTAGTGATAGCTGATTGGAGTAGGGGGAGGAAAAGAAGAATGAGGCAGGGAGGGTGCTTGGGGGACTGTCTCTCTCCCAGCTCTTTATCTTCATTCCCCTGTTTTCCCCATCCCAAGAAGGCCTATCCTCTCCCCTACTTATTCTCCTTATTCAGTAAAGACCCTGGTTGTGGGTGCTGTCATCCAGGTGTGGGACCTTTGGATGCGTAGCTCTGAAGTCTTGGCAGGCGGAGTTGGGGACAGGAGGAGGAGGAGGGTTGTGTCCCGGGCACCCCACACTAGAACACTGTTTGCCCCTTTGCAGATGGTGCCCTGCGTGACTAATTCTGCGGTCCTTGGTGTTACACAGTGACATGGTCAGGAAGGGTCTAGTAAGCCAGATGGGGGCCCATTCTGGCAGAGCAGGGTGGGACTGGCGGGCGCCATCAGCTGTCCTAGCATTTCCTGACAGGAGGAGGGCTGAGCTACCAGAGGCTGGGACCTTCACAGGCTCAACAGCTCAAGCAGTCTCATGTTGGCCTTGCCTTCAAGGCTCAAAACAGAAAAACAACCCTCCTACCCCCACCCCTTGAAAGGAAACTTACATTGATCGCACATTGCTTGCTGACTTGGGGTCAGCTATGTGACATCCATTAGATTGGATCCTCCTTCAGGGCAGGTCTGGTGTATCTGTCATCTGACATTTCCCCCTGACTCCAGCCTGAAGGGTCTTATCCTGTGAATTAGGAAGAACTTTACTTCCTCAAGATACCTGATTTCTGTTTGCTGTAAATTGGTCCTAACGTGGGTCCAGCATGACAATGGCTATGAAGGCACCCCCTGGAGTTCAGTACACGAGGCCATCTTGTGGGAGCTGATGTGGCACCTTTGTATATGTCCTTCCTTCTTCTTTCTTCCTTGCTTCCTTCTCAGTAATTCTTTTTTTTTTTTTTAAATATTTTATTTATTTATTTGACAGAGAGAAAGATCACAAATAGGCAGAGAGACAGACAGAGAGAGAGATGAGGAGAAGCAGGCTCCCTGCTGAGCAGAGAGCCCGATGCGGGACTCGATCCCAGGCCCCTGGGATC
The DNA here is from genome assembly GCF_022355385.1 of Mustela nigripes. NCBI lineage: Eukaryota > Metazoa > Chordata > Mammalia > Carnivora > Mustelidae > Mustela > Mustela nigripes. The sequence goes on from NC_081564.1 coordinate 21,468,618, forward strand.
ATGACCTGAGCTGAAGGCAGAGGCTTAACCCACTGAGCCACCCAGGCGCCCCTCTTCTCAGTAATTCTTATATGCTGCTTCTGATTTCTGTCGTTTGTTCCTACAATTTGAGGGAACCATGTTTGTTAGAACTGTGTGCAACATTAGGAAACAAGATACCAAGGGGACATAAGGAGTTTAGTATGCAGATTTTTTTTTTTTTTAAGATTTTATTTATTTGTTTGACAGAGGAAGAGAGATCACAAATAGGCAGAGCAGCAGGTAGAGAGAGAGGGGAAAGCAGGCTCCCCGCTGAGCAGAGGGCCCATGTGGGGCTTGATCCCAGGACCCTGAGATCATGACTTGGGCCGAAAGCAGAGAGGCTTAACCCACTGAGCCACTCAGGTGCCCCTAGTATGCAGATTCTTGACCTCTGCTCTGGCTGCTTTTCTGCTCTGTATTAGTTCTTAAGAGATGAGCTGACCCGAGTGGGGTCCCTGAACCTTGGGTGCCTTAGTAATTACATGGGTAGGCTTTTTGTGGAGCAGAAATGACACTACCGTTTTATGGGCGAAGATACACATGTATTCCAAGAGTTAATTTTTGAACTCTAATCTGCTTTGGGTATAAGTTCCCCTTAGTTCTGTGTTATAGGGACGTCCTTGGGCCAGCTGCATTTGGGAGGAGTGGAGAGGACACTTGTGTGTCGTTGACCATTGACAGGGGTGTTAGGAGCAGCTGTTTTCAGCTTTGCTACCTAGGGTTTACCAGGTTCCTTAAAGCAAGTTACAAATTTTGCAGAAGGAGTGGTCCTGGATTTCCTTCGCTGATAGGAGAGACTGCCTTGGGTTTGAACCCAGTCACCTGCTATGGAAACGTAGCTTTGCCTCTCTGGGTCTCAGTTTCTTCATCTGTCAAATGGAGAGAAGTATTTCCTCGAGTTGTGAGTGTTAAATGAGCTTCTCACAGCATGTAGTTTTAGTGGTGGTGAGGCTGCTGATGGAGAAGATGCTAAACATTGTTTCAGGACTTTCCTTGTGCCTAACCTGCTGTAGTTCCCAAGTGGTTGACCATTTTTATTCTAAAGTGGTAGTTTAGCAAGGTTAAAGAATCTAGAGGTGCTACTTCATTGAGAAGTCATAGCACGGCTATCTTTTCTTAACATGCTCTGTGTCTCACCACTTCGATGATAGCCCTGCTACCCAGGTGGGGGCCCATGGGCTCCCCAGAGTGGCACAGGTCAGCACTGTGCAAGAGGCTCAGGAAGCTCGTTCCTCCCTGGTCCCCACTTCCCAGTTTCACTTCTGTTTCCTGGGAGGTGCGCTTTGTTGCAGCTTCATCTGGTAACCCCCGTACCCTACACCTAGATCATTGTCCTGACCCTGAGCTCTGTCGGTTTGGGGTCTGTGGGTGCACACGCATATGTGGGAGCTGCAAGGCCCGTGTACAGGAGGCTGGGTTTCTAGGCCAGCCTGCCTGTTGTTCCCGGGCCACATGGCCTGCATACGGGCACGACTGCTCCGAAGGAACGCTGGGTAGTTGATTGCCCCTCTGGATCCGACCAGGGCACATGGAATGTTGTGATACGCTAAGGCTGTGCTCTGGGGGCCTAATTATGTGGGGCTGTGGCAAGCACAAGTGACTTCAGCACTTGGTTTGATCCAGTGTGCAATTTTGCCAAAGAAAATACTTGATTAATCTTAACCCTCAAATTAGACACATTGACTTTTTCTAAAAATGGGAATGATAGGAGTGCATTGTGGGGTTTTGTGTGTGTATGTGTTTTAAACTACCACCCCCTCCCCCTGCCAAGACTGGGCTGTGCATTCCTCTCCTTGAATGGAGAAGGTAGTTTCCATCTCTGTCTACCCCCTTCTCTCACATTCCTGAGACTGGGTGCTGGAAAGATGCCCCTTCTCCTTTTGTGCAGGTGAGCTTTTCTCCGTGCTATCTCTGAGGGTCCACATTTTTCTAGGTCAAGACCCAAGAATCTTGCTCCTGAAAGGATCTGCTGTCCTGATGGAACTTTCCTAACTGAGGACTCTTCCTAGTTTCCTGAGGCTTCTGATCCAGCATGCGTGCAGGGAAATCTCTGGGTGACTTCCTGGAGTGACCTTGAGCATGTCTCAGGAGGCTCAGCCGTAAAGTCTGGTGTGGCACGCGAGCGAAGGAGCACAGCCCGTAGATGAAGGGCTTCCCGCTCAACACTCTTAAGAGTGTCCTGGCTAAAGGGCACACTCATAGGGTAGGATGAATCGGTGGTATTAGAAAGTGAGCCTGCTCTTATCTAGTCCAAGTAGAAAAAAAAATGCCTCTAAATAAGCAAGCAACCTAACCTCATCTCAGAAAACAATTTGGGGTTAGCCTTCTCTTTTCTCTTCACTCAGCCTCTGCCAGCGATCTAAGGGGACCTGGTGGGACTTACCGGCTTTGAAGTCCTAAGGTGCTATTTTAATACTTTTCTTTCACATTGCAGGTTTTGAGGCCGATTTAACTAGATTCTGGAGGGAGCTTACTTTACACCGTTCTTAAGAGCCCGGGCAATCTTGAAAGAGTTAAACCCTAATTAGTTCATTCCTCAGGTATTTAATGCCCTTATTAAAACTCAACTGCTCACTCACTTTTTTCTTTAGTGAATCAGATTTCTTGAGGAGCTGAGCCCTCACTCCTCAGATCACAGGCTCACATGTTGAAGCTGGCAGTGCTAGAGGCTAGTTCCTATCTGTGTGACAGCATTTTTAATTTAACAGGACCGCCTTTGATGTTCCCAAATATTTATAGGCAGCTTTAGATCATTTCAGTGTGTGCTTTCTTTTTCTTTTCTTCTCTCTCTCTCTCTCTTTTTTTTTTTTTTTAACTGGAGCAAAAGTTCTTCCTCATGCAACAGCCTTCCTTTTATCCTGTTGGTTTATTTTTGTTTCCTTTGCAGCTTTGGCGAAAGTCCTCTGGCTGCATTCACACAAGGCTGACCCTTCCTTTAGCTTCTTTGGTAAAGGCCACCTCTCTGTATCATCCTGCCTGCTTGAGATTGCTTAAGGCACTTCTGTTCGCCCCTTGACTTTCTAGAGGCTGAGTTTTTTCGGATTTGGCTCAGGAATCTGCTCTTTGGCTGACCCAAGAGCTTTCAGATCAGTGTGGAGACCCGGGCAATGTGTGTGGAGGTGTCTCTTAACAGATGACCAGGCTCCGATGTCCTACCCTGCCCATGCGTGTTGACCGGGCCTCCACAAGTTATGATTTATAATGGAACTTCAGCAGATTCTGTCGTCACTGGGCAGGGACCACAGCGAGGCAGAACTCTCTCCCGCTCTTTGCAGGCGTGCTCCATTTGGCTCTGCCCGACCTGTGGGCTGAAAGTAATAGAGAATTCTAGCCTCCAGTGTCGGGGATGGGAAAAACAGAGTCGCGATGCAGGTCTGTCAGACCATTAAGAAAAAGGAAAAGAAAACTTTGTACCAATTAAAACAAATTATAGAACAGAGGACAGTGGATTCTTTAGCCTGTGCTCTGGGTAAACATTCTGCTTGTGAAACAATCCAAGTTATTGAACTCTCGGCTGCTGTTACTTACCTGGGCCTGTCCGACAGAAACCTGGAACTTTCCATGGCTGCTGCCATCGTTGCTGGCTCTGCCTCCTACTACACAGGAGCCTTTTAGGGCTGAAGGTTACGTAGGTGGTTGGTGGAACGTTCAAACGAACGAATGCGTTGTTAGACGCTGCCCTTGGGGCCTGGCGCTGTGTGTCTCACTAGATCCTCAGGAGGATTCTGAGTTTCACCCCTCTTCTTTGAAATGAGAACGCCAAAGAGCAGAGAGGTTTTAGCACCGCTAGCGAATGGAGGGCTGGCCCGGAGCTCAGGAGTGTGTTTATTACCTCACTGTAAGGCATTTTGAGGCTGGCAGATCCAATGGCGTCCTGCTAACCCCTTAGAGCTAAGAAAACCTTTCGAGGCTGAAATCTACAGTGTGTTGCGTTCTGAGAGTTCAGAGCTGACCTGGCTGTTGCCAAGCAAGGGACACAGAGGTGGAGAGCCCTGGAGCCAGACAGGCCTACTGCCTTTGATCTTGGCCAGATCACCCAACCTCCACGAACCTGGTTCCTCATCTCTAACATGGCACACTATAGCTTGTACCTCTCCCTCCAAAGGAGTGCGAGGATCCAGTGAGATAATACATGCGAGTTACACAGTAAATACTTCACACATGTTGGCGCTATAGGATCGCCACCCTTGAGGACTTCCCAGTCCTGCAGGAAAGAGAGTCCAGGAAACCAGCTGTTAGATGGTCAGGTTCAGCAGGTAAACTTGGCAGCTATGGCGGAGAGCTGTGCTGCTGCTGCTTAGCAGGGGCTCAGGGCAGAGCCACCGGCTCGGGTTTTGACTCTTTCATCTTTTCATCCACGTACTGAGGGCTTACTCAGTGTTCAGCAGTCTTGGAGTCAGCCCATTGACTCCCTATCCCCTCCCCAAAGTTCCCTTTCCCTGGGGGGAATTTGAGTTAAAATGTTAATTGCCACCTGGAGAAGGATTTCCTGAAGTCATTTTCACATAAAACCCCTCAGATGCCAAATGGCACAGCCACACTCCATTTGACAATTTATCTTGCCGGCTTTGGACTGTCCTTCAGCTATTATTTTAATCTTATCTAATTTTCCCCTAATTTTTCTGGTCTCTCGTACATGAGAACTTGACAGTCCTTGAGAATGTTGAGCGACTTGCTGTGGGAGCAGGTGGTGATCTTTTTGTTCCACACAGGGCCCAGATGGTGTCCGTGCCTTCCCGTGGTCTGGTCCCATGGGGATTTGTTGATAAGATTTTGCTTTGATTTGGTTTTCAAACTCAGCGCCATGTTCAGATTTGGTTACGGACACCGTAGGGTTTTTTTCTCTGCAGGGAAGTTTTGTTGCTCTGTCATTGGCAGTCTTGAAACATAAGTCCCATTCTCCACCCTCCCCCACCCCTTTGCAAGCTGTGGGGACGATTGTACAGGACACTTTTTAACTGTCCCTAGCACATGGTCCAGAGCAGACGTTAGCATACTTGAACTTGTTGAATTGGTTGATAAGATATTTAACAAAAATATGTTATTTTAACAAAAATGACATGTGAACAAAAGATCCAATAAAAGCCTGTTGGCTGTTGTCCTTATAGACTTAAGGACCCAGGTAAACCTTTCTCTCAGGTAGCTTTCAGGTCCTTTTTGTGTCTCTCTTGTTGAGTTAGTGGGTATTTAGTGGAAGTGGGTATTTTTTCAATACACTGTTGATTGGAAGCTAAGATGTTGCCTTAACTACTTTTGGACCTTGAAGACAACGCTATTTATTTATTTATTTTTTAAATTTTGCTCTGAGGGCACCAAGAGAGTGAGACATTTTACATTCACCTTTGGTACCCACACTTTCTTTAAGCAGTGTGTTTAACTTCACATCAAAAGTAGCTTATATTTGGGGGCGCCTGGGTGGCTCAGTGGGTTAAGCCTCTGCCTTCGCTCAGGTCATGATCTTGGGGTCCTGGGATTGAGCCCTACATCTGGCTCTCTCCTCGGCGGGAAGCCTGCTTCCTCCTCTCTCTCTGCCTGCCTCTCTGCCTACTTGTGATGTCTCTCTCTGTCAAATAAATAAAATCTTAAAAAAAAAAAGTAGCTTATATTTAAGCCTCTGCCTTCGGCTGAGGTCATGGTTTCAGGGTCCTGGGATCGAGCCCCACATCAGGCTTACTGCTCAGCAGGGAGCCTGCTTCCCCCTCTCTCTCTGCCTACTTGTGATCTCTCTCTCTGTGTCAAATAAATAAATAAAATCTTTAAAAAAAAAGTAGCTTATATTAAGCTAAAACAACAATTGATTGAAAGGATAGTTCAGAAGAAGGGTAAATGAGAGAGAGAAGGCAACATGTCATTGCATTTGGCTGTAGGTTGTAGAGTTAACTGAGAATTAATTGAAGCCCAGATTCCTTTCCTGAGACCCCTGGACAAGCTTATGTTTATTTGTCTTCTTTAGTCATCTTGGTGGCATCCTTCTGTTCCTGGGTCCCCAGTGCACACCGACCGTACTGTGGATAAGGCAGTTGTGCCTGGGAGCACATCTTGAAGTAGTATTAGGTACTGTGCAAATCACCTTTGGAGAGGGTAAGTTAGCTAGTGAAATTTGGGCAGAAAGAAGTCTGAGACAGATGAATTAGGATGCCCAATTCATCACCCCCTGCACGGGGGTGATGTTTGCATTTTCCAGCAATACTTACGGGGCATCAGTTTGCCCCATAAGTATGGGATGTGTCTGCCCCGCCCTTGATCAGAAGTAGGAATGGGAGCAAATCTGTTCTGCTTTCATGCTCTTTCCCCAGGCTTAGCTGGATTGCTAGATGAGTGGTCAGTCCCATGCAATTTGTTTTGCTCGAGAAAGGGAAAGCCTGCATTGATAATACAGTGATAGGACCCGTGATTGCAGTTTGGGTTTTTAAAATTGGTTGATTAGATCTGTCTGGGCAGGGAGCAGAGATGAAGTTAATGGTCTAGTGGAGATCACTGGTTCCCAGGCAAGGGCCTAGTGGCTCCAATGGGTTTCTTAGGCATACTTTGTCTGAAGAACACTTTTTGGTTTTGAATCACTTCCCAAAACTCTGAAGTTCTCCCTGATCTTAACTCTTTGTGGAAACTTGCCCTCTGGGAATGGACAGTGACCAGGAGCCACCTGCCTTTAAGTATCAGCCTGTCCCGGGGGCTTCCTGTTGGGTTTGCTAACCAACCCTACCACCGACTCTGCCATCAGACCAGGATGGTTTTCGCTGTACTAATTTTCTCAGAAAACAATCAAACTAAAATTTGCTTTTGCTGGTATAGAATGATTGTGCAAAGCAGGTCTATGTGCTTAGGTTCCTAGAAATGTAGTTTAGTGAAAAGGAGAAGCCACCTTCTTTTTGGCTCATGTACTTTCCTCATTTACGCAACGGATTTGGTGAAATCTGGTTTGTATCTGGGAAGCCTCAGCTTCTCCATTACACTTTGAATCTGCAAGGTCCTGAGGGAACACAGTGAAATAACTTCACACTTTCTTCTCCCCTGTGGATTTGAGCTGTCCCAGTCTCTTCTTTGTGGTCTGTCATGTTCCTGTATTCTTGGTATGAAGGCGAGGGAGTCTGCAATAGTCTTTGGTTGCTTAAAGGTGTGTTTGGTCAGGCTTAATGCCCTCTTTAGGTTTTGATGGATGTGGAGCATGACATCTTCTGGGTAGTGTTCACAGAAGCACTGCTGGCTCTTTCCTGTAGGGGTGGGCTCATCGGCAGCTGGGAGAGAGGGAATTTGTCCCAGAGCTGGTGGCATTGTAATGTGTATGGGCTGAGTACCCCGGTGCAGGGGCTGAGGGAAAGCGCCTCAGTGTTGGGCAGCAGTGGCCTGGGGTGAGCCTCGATCTGGATTTAAAGAAGGCTGGGCTGGGATTTGCCCCTGCCTACACTTGGGGGGAAAGCACTCCTTGTTAAGACGAGCCTATGATGGCATCTGATGGGGCTTTCTCTAGTGGATTTGGAGGTGGCCTTGTGGGGAGTACGCGCACTGTGGCACTGTGAGGAGTAAGGTGAGGCCGAGCAAGGCCGTGGCTGCAACATAGGGGACCTGACCCGCTCCCTGATCTGCTACTGCAGTGGGACGGGAAGGAGCCAGCCGAGCCAGCCTCTCGGAGCCTCAGCCCCACATCTGTAAACTGGGTGTGGGGGCTGGGTGAGATTCCTGGATCGGTAGGGCCAGGGGCTTCCTGCAGGGCAGGAACAGGATGGGGGGAATCACTCAAACTGGAGAATCAGAGAGGGAAGAGAACTGCAGAGGCCACTAGGGGTTGGACTGGGGGGTGGGGCTGCATGCCAGGCAGAGGTGTTTGCCTTTTATTATAGAGACCTGGGGGCCTTACAGCCACCTGTGGTAGATGATGTCCATGTGGACGGCCAGATTTTTTTTGATGACAGGACCTCCTTGGCCCCATGTTCCCCAGCAGCATGGTTTGTAATCACAGTAGCCCAGGGCCTCAGTCGGGGGCTGTGCTCTCCTATCCCTAGGGCAGCCTGGAATGTAAGGGAGTAAGTAACGTTCTAGTGACAACCTTGAATTCCCTTTATTAAAGATAAATAAATTACATGCCAACTTTGGCTTTTCACTCTTATTAGTACAAATTGCTCTCCACCCATACATTCAACCATTCATGACACCTTCAGGAAATGTGCTGCTGTGGCCTCCCCCCCCCCCCCCCCCCCAATCCCTGGGATTTTTATATACCATGAGTGTGTAGAAATTTGGGGAGTGATTCCCCAGCCGCTTTTCAGATTCTGGCCATGACCCATCAGCTGGGGCTCCATCTGTTGACAGTCCTGGGTTTCAGAAGGGAAATTTTGAGGTCTGTTAGGATTAGGCAACAGAGCGACTGGCCGGTTTGGGCATTTTTCTGGTTATTGACAGGCCTAACTGTGGCTTCTGATGAATGAGGAATATATTTTTCTAAATGCAGCCATTGAGCCAAATGAGCCACACTGGGATAAACTCTGTTTGTTTACAAATTATGTAAGAGAAAGGCCTGGCCATTAAATTCTTCTGGGCCAGACTTCTTACCCCTCTTCAAAGTTGTAATCAAACTTAACAAACCCTTTCCACAGGAACCGACTCCCTCCCGAGAAACAGGAGCAGATGCTCCTGGGAGGCCTTTAGCAACTTTGGAATGTTTAATGTAGAGATATGTAACCAAGGTGAAGTGGTTCCAGAAACATTTGCTTACTCTAGCCAGGACCAAAGCAGGAGTCAGCTTTTTTATTTAGGGCGAGAGGTGCAAAACGAACTGGGCCAGGCAGGATTTTCTTTAGAATGTTCAGTTTTCTGTTTTCATCTTTCCTGCCTCTCCTACTTTCAGCCCCTTGTGACCTTTATTCCTTTCTGCTCAGTAACTTTTTTTTTTTTTTTTTAAGGCTTGATTCTTATCTCTCAGCTCTGCCAGATTACATCTGGGGATCAAGGAGCCCTCCTCTTAACCAAAGCATTCAATTACTGCTTCTCTGTCTCTAGGAAAGATGTCAGGTGCAGAGCAAACACTCCAGGGGAGGGAGGCTGAGGCTGCCTTGCCTTTGTTGTTGTTCCAGTAAGACAGTTCTTTTGGGGATTGACAAAGACGACCTAGGCTCAGAGACACAGTTTCCTAGCTCTTGCTGACTCGAGTGTTCACTGGTGGTTAGATTTATTTTGGCTTGGGAATGCTGTGAATTTTTAGGACCCCGGGCACCCTTGTATTAGAGTAGAGATACAGTTTCTAAGACCAAGTGCAGATTTCTCTGGATTTTGCCTCAAGATGAGCTTTTCTCAAGGTGTCGTCTGAACTCTCGCCCTACAGAATGCTTTAGAGAGGGTTCTATGGTGAGCGGACTTTGCGAGTGCTGCTTATTCCATCTTGGAGATGTAGATGGCACAGTAGTGAATTAATGGCTCCGAGAAATCCTACTGAAAGGAAATCCACCTGAACACCTTTCCATCTGGCATTTCACAAATATACTTGATCACAGGACTCCGTTTCTCAAATACCTTCGAGCTGGGGAAATTCCACTCTCGCTAGCTGGTATTAGGTTGGTTAGGGTCTGTGCTGGTCCAGTTGGTGTCCCGTTGGATGATGAGCTCGGAAGGCTAAGGGTATGTTAATTCATGACTTCCAACAGGGCCCTGGCACATAGTCATCACCACCGTGGCCTGAATGCCTTTCACCTGTGATAGGGCTGCTGCTTCTGTTTTAGCTCAGCCAGTTTGTAGTCTTCTCTATACCTGGGTGAAGGGTAGGGAGTTGTATGATAGTCTAAAAGAACCAAGAAACCCTGACTTAAAAAAAAAATTATTTATTTGAGAGCAAGAGAGAGTAAGAGGTTGAGGGCAGAGGAAGAAGTAGACTCCCCACTGAGGGGGGAGCCTGACTCAGGGCTTGATCCCAGGACCCTGAGATCATGACCTGAGCCAAAGGCAGATGCTTAATCAGCTGAGCCACCCAGGTCCCAGTAACAGTGTGTCCGTCCCCTCCCCCCACCCCCGCCCAAGGAATTTAGTCTACTGGGTTAGGGAGATTCATGGAGTTAAGCAGAAATACCTTGCAAGCCCAACACCTGTCCTCTGGGCATTTGTGGAGGGTCTGGGGAGGCATTTGGCAAGCTCTGGGGACCTTTTGCCATTTAGGAAGCCATGGGACCTGATGAGCAGCGGGGAGACAATATAGAGGTGTGCCCTGGCAGTTGGGAAGTCTCAAATGACTTTTCATTAAGCTTGCTCCTGTTTTTAACACATGTTCACAGGTAACAGTCTCTTCAGTGCCCACCACAGAGTTGGATGAAATGTGTTTTTAGGCTGCTGGAAGAACTCTTTCTGGCTGATCTGCCAGTGTTGTTAAAATCCTGGGTTTGGGGACGGCTGTCCTCCCCAACTCTGACCCTGAGGCTGTGAGGTTTGGCTGCCAGGTTTAGGGTGCCTTCTCCCTTGGGGTGTTGGGCTGAGTTGAATGGATGTGGATTTTTCAGATTTTTCTGCCTTGGTTAATACACAAAAGACGGAATATGCTCTTCAGGCTCTAGTTGCCTATAGGAAGAATGCGACATGACCAGGACTGAGATATTACCCCTGTGAGGTGCTAAGGGGAGGCTCCGAGATGAGGAGTTTAATTTTTTCTCCAAATATATGTCTATTTTACGGAGTGTTACTTAGGGCTTTTCTTCCTTTCCTTTCTTTTTTCTTTCCATTCCTTTCTTTCCTTCTTTCCTTCCTCCCTTCCTTCTCTTTTTAAATTGGGGTTGACCAATTGGGGTTGATGGCTATTGGCAGCAGCTAAGATTTCCCTAGCCTGGGGCACCCAGCATTTTGCCTTTTTTTTTTTTTTTTTTTTTAAAGATTCTATTTATTTACTTGATAGGTAGCGATCACAAGTAGGCAGAGAGGCAGACAGAGAGAGGAGGAAGCAGGCTCCCTGCTGAGCAGAGAGCCCTGCAGGGTTCCATCCCAGGACCCTGGAACCATGGGACCATGACCCCAGCCGAAGGCAGAGGCCTTAACCCACCGAGCCACTGAGGTGTCCCATCCTCAGTACCTTTTGATGAGACCCCAGGCTGTGCTGTGGGAAGGGTCGTGCTCAGCCTCTTCTCATCCCAGTCCCCACCCACCTTAAGGAGCCATCCTCTTCTTGGTACGGTGCTGTTGTCAGAAGACTTCTTTCCTTACACTGAACTAGACTGATGCTCCTTGCTTCCAGTTCTGCCTTCTAGAGCCTATCAGTGTCCCGGCTGGTTTAAACAACAGGAATTTATTTCTCACAGGTCTGAGGCTAGAAGTCTGAGATCAGGGTGTCAGCAGGGTTGGTTTCTTCTCAGGCCTCTCTCTTTGGCTTGTAGATGGCCATCTTCTCTGTGTATGGTCTTTCCTTTGTAACTGTGTTCAAATTGTCTTTTCTTATAAGGACATGTGTCACATTAGGGCCCATCCTAATGACCTTGTTAACTTAACCACCTCTATTTTTCTTTCTTTTAAAATTAACATATAATGTATTGTTAGTTTCAGAGGTAGAGGTCTGGTTCATCAGTCTTATATAACACCCAGTGCCCATTACATCATGTGCCCTCCTTAATGTCCATCACCCAGTTACCCTACACTCTCCCCTCCAGCAACCCTCAGTTTGTTTCCTATGATTAAGGGTCTCTTATGGTTTGTCTCCCTTTCTGCTTTCGTCTTGTTTTATTTTCCCACCCTTTCCCCATGACCCCCAGCTTTGTTTCTTAAATTCCATATATGAGTGAGATCATATGATAATTGTCTTTCTCTGACTTATTTCTCTCAGCATAATCCCCTGTAGTTTGATCCACATCATTGCAAATGTCAAGATTTCATTTTTTTAAAGATTTTATTTATTTGACAGAGAGAGAGAGCGCGTGTGCAGGCAAGCACAGAAAGGAGCAGTAGGCAGAGAGGGAGGGAGAAGCAGACTCGCTGAGCAGGGAGCCTGACGTGGGGCTCAATCCCAGGGCCATGGGATCATGACCTGAGCCAAAGGCAGATGCTTAACGACTGAGCCACCCAGGCACCCAAGATCATTTTTTTTTTTTTTTTTGATGGCTGAGTAGTATTCTATTGGTTCTTAATCCCCTCTTTAAACCCTATCCCCAAATAACCACACTCTGAGGTCCTGGAGGCTAGGACTTCAACATCTGAATTTTGGGGGGTGACGCATGCCAGTCTGTAACATAGAGTCCCCACCTAAGATATGATAGCCCTTCACATCTGTGAAGCTGGTTATCCTCTGTCACCTCCTCCCTACACCAGGAAAACCAATAAAATTTGTTTTCTCCTTGCTGAGTACCCTTAGTTCTTTCTCTTCATCATATAAGATGGTTTTGGGGTCCCTGGTCCTCTTGGAGCCTTCTGGACTGGCTTTAGCTAGGTGAGAGAAAGCAGAGTATCCGGACCGCTTCTGATATTCCCAGATAGAATTCATTCTAGTATCTGCCCCAGCAAATTGTTTTGGTAATTTTCTGAAAAATTTTAAGAGGCTAAAAATAGGCCTGTAAAGTTTTAGTAGCAACTTTAAGAAATCTGTCTTTAACTGTGACCGTTGACATGTGCGCATGTCCACAAACATGAACACTCACGTGCAGCCCTCCCCTCTTCTCCCTCCCCACCATGAAAGTGGTGCTAACCATAAGTCTTCTCTGACTCAGGCATTTTGGTTTAGAGTTAAGTGCCCAGGGTCTAAATTTATTTACCACTCTTTGCCCTTCCTCATACTTCCCCAGTTTTAGGAAAGCCAGCGGGGATAGTTATTTCAAAAGAACAAATGAACGTAGAGATGTATTTATTCTTTTGAAGTGTAATTACTGTCTGGAGAGCCTAGAAGTAACTCAGTCACTTGAATATAATTCCTTTTAGGTACACGCTCTTATGTCAAGCTGTAGTGTAATTAGATTTGAAATTATAAGGCCCCTCTTCACTGTTGGAAATTGTTTTCCTTTTATTGTCCGTCTTCTGCACTAGAAATTGCCGAAAAGTCTTATCTGTTTTGTTCTCTGTATTTTCAGCACTTAGGAGAGCAAAGTTTAAAAAAAAAAACAACAACTTTTGAACAAGTAAACAAATCCTCTAGGTCAGTCATCTCCTGCTTAATCAGGAGGGTCCTGTTGGGTCTCAGAGGCCTAAATATGGCAGAAATGGCATCTCGGGGTTTGGGAGTGACTCTGGCCGCTTCCCCTGCTGCTGAATTATCAAGCTTCCCATGAAGAGACCCCTCAGTGCTGTTCACTTTTCTGCTAAACTGTGGTGTGTAAATCCTGATGGATCATTTTGACAGACTTTCTCCTCTCTAGATAGCTGGAGACCCTCTCAGAGTCCCTTTGAAGATGCTTTGCCCACACCACCCAGGATTTCCAAACTGTAGCCCTGAGATGGCCTGAGCTCTGGCCCCACACAGCTGTTATGCCCCCTCTGTTCTGGAGGCCCAACATTAAAAACACCAACTATTTATAGCATACTTTTCGGTGTCTGTAAATTACAGGATGCTCTTGCCAGTGGGACGGGGCGGACACCCACCTGCCTGCCACACACTCATTGCCCAGAAACTTGCAGCCAGGTGGTAGGAGCTGAGTCCCACCTGAGTGTTTCCAGGGCCTCCCCCGGTGGAGGCTGGCTGGGATGCCGCAGTGTTTCCAGGAGAGCCAGTGGAGGACTCCAGTAGAGTCCTTGGAGGTGGAGTGGCTCAGGATTTAAAAAAAAAAAAAAAAAAAAAATACCCAAAGACACCGACGTCTGTGTGTTCTTGAGAGAAACCTATGCTGCTCTGACTGCCAGGTCCCCAGGTGGCTGTGATGTCAGTGGTCTGTGCAAGGACACCTGTTGGGTTAGATCACTGGGCAGGGGGGATGGGGGGTGGTGGTGGGAGTATCCCATGCAAAGTGCATGTCCTCTTACCTGGAAGGATCCCTCACATTTCAACAAGGTAACTGAAGAATGGTGACTCTGAATTTGGGATCCAGTTAATCTCTGCAGAGGGAAGAATTTTAGGAGTGTGGAGAAGCTCATAAAAAGCCCTTATAGAGTCTGGGGACTTCATTCTTCTCTCTGCCACCCCTTGGGGGAAGATTTCCTAGTCTGCCATGCAGGCAGGGTGCATGGGAAGGGGGGCCCCCCTCCTCAGGGCGCTGTGTAGAAAGGGCTCAGTGGCTAGAATGCCCCCCATCGCCACCCCCCCAACCCTGCCCTGGCTGCTAAGCCTGAAGGAGGTGGACTTTTCGGGGGCAGGGTTTGTTGTGCTAGCCTTTGGGCCCTCCAGTTCCTCTCTTGGTTCAGGGAGGGACAGGGAGAAAGAGGCCTGTTCTGTTAGCTGGAGTTTCCATTGAAGTGCTAAGTGCTGGATCCTTTGAACCTCCAGCCCGGGAGGTATTTATAACTAGCTGTTTGCGTGCTTAGAGGAACTGAGGCCCTGCCTTTCTGTAGTGGTTTAAGAGCCGTGCCCTTGGTGTGGGCTGAAAGGGCAGGCCCGGCTGAGTGTGGGGACTCATGCTCAGCTCCCCACGACCTTGTTCTCCTCCCCCCTCCCCCCTCCCCCCTGTGAGGCCGGCAGCCCTTTCAGGGTTAACGTCTCTGCTTTGGAAGCAGCTGGCCAGTTTACACTCCTCCCTGAGCTGTACAAAAATACTTCCTTTGAAGTGTTGGGAGAAGCGGTGAAGGGTAAAACCTGGTGAAGAAGGAAACCTGGAGTGGGGCTTGAATGCACGTCTCTTCCCAGAGTCTCTTCAAACCAGGGAGCTTGCCGTGGGCCTGAGCCCCCCCCCCCCCACCTCCTCTGTCACCCACTGGGCTGGTTGGTTCTCCTCTCAGATCTCCCAGCTTCCAGCCTGGGTCGCAGCTGGCTTTCTCTGTGGATATGTTTGCGTTTCAAGCCTCCACAAGAGGAGGATTTCTCAACAAGAGAGAGCTAGGTTGTTGCTGCCCAGCTTGGCAGCAGGAATCCCTCGGACCACAGGGCTCCCTGGGGCTGCTCTGGAGTGGGGGTACGTGTGAAGCTGAAGTGTTTCCACTTGGTCCTAAGGCGCCCAGCCCTGCTCCTTGCCCCCTGCTGGCCTAGGGAGGCTGATCCAGTTTCTGATTCCAGATCAGAGCATTCCCGCTTTCCAGCGGAAAGTTCTGAGTTCTGACACTTGCCACTTACTGAGACCCAGCATGATGCTCTGACTTCTCTTAACCTCGGTTCCCTGGGAAAGCAGGGCTGGCTGTTCCTGCCACAGATTTGCCATAAGGATCAGTGGAAAGAAAGGGTTGGGGGCACCTTGAGAAAATGCAAGACGCTTCTCTAATGTAGGGCTTGCTGTTGAGCAGAAATGGCATTTGGGATAAAGGGGCCAAACAGAAGAATGCCAGAGCAGAAATGAGACGGAACAAAGCTTGAATGTCTCCTTAATCCTTGAGTATTTGCAGCCGAGGAGGGGTCCGGGTGAGATGGGAGGAGAGGCAGCTGTTAGATTCTGGAGAAGAATGCCAACCTGTTTCTCCCCACAGATGGGGCCACACAAGTTCTCTCTGAACTGAGGTTTGCAGTCCCTCTTGGCGTGGAATGCCCTTATCATACCGATTTCTTACATCCTGTTCCACTACTCCCTAGCTCTCTTCGACAAGGGGTGAGGGTCACACCGTAAAAAAATCACATACATGGTTAACATTTCTTGCTGACTTGTGCCAGGCGTTATGTTAAGCACTCAGTGTGAAAGATCTCCTTTATTTCTCGTCACCGCCCCGTGCTGTGACGTGCTGCGGTCCCCATTTTATAGGCGAGGGGACAGAGGCTTGAAGATGTGAGATGACTTACCCAGGGTCTCACTACTTGCCGATGACAGGTACGGACATACAGACCCAGTCAGGCTGATTTTAGACCTCTTACCCTTAAAGTCTGTATGTTACAGTAAGTGATGGAAGATGACATTTACCTCCGTGTCTCAACCCTGGTGAGAAACTGTTTTAAGGAAGGAAGTGGATCATGGAACTAAGTTTGTTGTGAGAGTATGTTCATGAGTTGACTCTTAGCTTATCGGTTATATTTGAATAGACATCAGTGGTTTTAGCTTTGCGGTTTCTGACGAACTTTTCTAATTTTGAGCTCTCTGTATTGTCTTTATAACATAAAGCCTTTTTTATTTCACTGGGAAGGAGGGAAGATGGTTGAAGAGCTCTGTAATCGTGGCTTTCTTGTAGTTGAAGATCTATATGTTGTTGATCAGTGGGCAGCCGGCGCCTCTAGGAATCCTTAGTTGTAGCCTTCAGTCTTTCCCCGGCCTGGATCCACACTTGGCACTTACTTCAAGGGACTTGACATCCTATCCTTGACCTTCCTCAGCCGGCAGGGGAGGGAGGGAGCAATCTGGGAGAGCCTGAGTGGTGTCCCCCCCCCCCCCCGCCCCCCCACCTTGCACATGGGGTCAGACCCCAGGGCCACACTGGCAGTCCACTGGCCACATGCCTCTCCTTTTCACCTGAATTTCAAACAGGAGGGTAGATGAAAGGGATAGAAATGACAAGTCAGAGGAGTAGGAGGGTTCTCATTTGCAAATAGTTTCTTTTGATCTTTACCTCTTCGTTAAAACACACACATACACCCCCCAAAACCCCACAACTGGTAGCCTGAGCACATGGTTTGCTCTAGTTCATCGAGGGGCAGTAATTTCTCCCTTAGCAGGGACCCCCCCCCCCCAGTCTGTTTCACTTAGGGCCCCACACCCTCTCTCCCATTGCTGCTTGGCTACCAGATGTCACGCTCCTCTTCACAAATCCTTAAGAGCTTTTTAAAAAAAATTTAATTCTTTATAGGATGGAGTCTAAACCCTGTATGTATGTATGCATATATGTATTTAAACCCTGTTTATCCTAATATTCTACAACCCTTGGCATTTTGCTTGCAGTCCATCTTTATAATTTGGTATCCTGCTGTACAAGCCCTTACTTTCCAGTTCCATGGCTCCTTCAAACAGACTTTGGTGTTTATTTGCCTCTTTGCCTATATTCTGCCTACCTTTCAAGGCTGCCGCCTCCAGGTAGCTCTCTTAGACTGTTGCAGTGCATAGTTAACTCTGCTGCTTCTGAACTTGAAACAACCTGGTCTGGTCACTACTCATTTGGCTCTCATAATATGTCTTTTGTTGTTGTTGTTGTTGATTCTGCAGGTGTGTCTGTCTCACTAGATTTGTGAGCCTACTGAGGTCAGAGGCATGCCTTCTGAACTGCTTTATATCTCATTAGCACTCCATAGGGCCTAAGTCCGGCGCTATGTAAAGGATCTGGGACTGAAATCCTACCATTTTTCTGTAAGTAGGAATGAAAGACTTGATATATGAGTTTCCAAAATGAAATGATTAATAGGTTTGTATAGGGTCCGTTGCTATTGCTAGAATTAATGTACTTTTAAATCAGGAGTTGAATGAATCAGGAAATTTTTGTACATCTTTTTTTTTTTTTTTTTTTTTTTTTTTAAGATTTTATTTATTTATTTGACAGAGAGAAATCACAAGTAGATGGAGAGGCAGGCAGAGAGAGGGAGGGAAGCAGGCTCTCCGCTGAGCAGAGAGCCCGATGCGGGACTCGATCCCAGGACTCTGAGATCATGACCTGAGCCGAAGGCAGCGGCTTAACCCACTGAGCCACCCAGGCGCCCTGTACATCTTTTTTTTAAACTATGTGTGATCTTACAGGGAAATGGTCTCTAGTCATGATTTCTGACTTAGACCCCTTTCAAGAGGAATGTTAACACATACATGGCTTTTAAACCTGCTATTCTTGATATTTTGTTCCCTAGTGAGCTGCCCTTTATTTTCAGATTTTTATTTCAGTATTTAAAAACTTGCAGCTCGTTTCTCGAATCTCTACTCACATTGTTACAGCTGGTTCTTAAGAACATCTCCAATCTCGTGAGCTATTACGATTTTGTTTCCTTGACCTCTTTTATGGTTTTGTGGTCATGCCCTCAACTCTGCTGGGTTTAGGTAGGTTGATGGTCTTCACTGGAATTTTTAGTCCCTCCTCCTCCTCCACCAAGGTGGATCTACCTGCACAGGAAGGATTTTTTTTCCCCTCTCTACTCTCTCCCTGTCCTTTCTTCTGCCTTCTGGTCTTGAACACACCTAGCAGTCCTGGACCACGGCTCTTTCCCAGTTAACTCTTTGGTGCCCAATTGGTGTGTGGCGTGCTCAGCTGCCTCTGGGTGGAATCATGTTTGTATCCCCATATACCATTTCCTCTTGGCTATTTTTCCATTTCTTGCTCCCCTGTTTTTTTTTTTTTTTTAAGATTTTATTTATTTATTTGAGAAAGAGACAGTGAGAGAGAGCATGAGCGAGGAGAAGGTCAGAGGGAGAAGCAGACTCCCCATGGAGCTGGGAGCCCGATGCAGGACTCGATCCTGGGACTCCGGGATCATGACCTGAGCCGAAGGCAGTCGTCCAACCAACTGAGCCACCCAGGCGTCCCTCTTGCTCCTCTGTTAAGTGTGCGGCAGAAGAGAGGTGGTGACATCACAAGGCCGCTGTTAGTAGCTCTTTGTTTTTAAAATATAAGGACAGGCGACTTATCCAAGGTCACTGGGCCCTTATGGAGCTAAATTGGCCTTGTGAGGCCGCCCAGTGATGTGCCATGGTCCGTGATGGCACCACACGGTGACATTGGGAGTCTAGTGGCTGGTTAGGTGCCTCTAGTAATGAGGGCATGAGTTGTTCAAATGAAGCAAGCTGGAGTGCTTTTACTCTAGCAGCCATTTCTAATCTGATTTCTGAGAGCTACAGATTTTGAGGGTGGGATATTTCCTCCAAGCTCTGCTGTGTGTGGATTTTTGTGGAGAGATGGGTTCTCTGATATTCATCTCTCTCTTAAAGGGGTCTGAGGTCCCCAGACGATGAAGCAGTCCCTGCTGGGGTTAACACTGGATGCCCCTGCAGGGTTTGCCCTGAAGAAGCTGGCTCTTTGGTTCACAGGCCTTCTTGGTAGGTCCAGTGACAGCCTCGGGGGCACAGTAGGAAAGTGAGTGTGCCCTTCCTTAACCTCATCCAGTGCCAGACTTTTTTCCCTTCATAAATTAAAAGTCTTTGAGGAGTATAACCTTTAAAAATAGCAAAGCGTTGGGGGCGCCTGGGTGGCTCAGTGGGTTAAGCCGCTGCCTTCGGCTCAGGTCATGATCTCAGGGTCCTGGGATCGAGTCCCGCATCGGGCTCTCTGCTCGGCAGGGAGCCTGCTTCCTTCTCTCTCTCTCTGCCTGCCTCTCAGTGTACTTGTAATTTCTCTCTGTCAAATAAATAAATAAAATCTTAAAAAAAAAAATAGCAAAGCGTTGGTTTCTTTTTCAAGTTCTTATTATAGAAAATGTTACATACGTTCACAAGTAGAGAGAACCACGTCGGTGGTGTGCCTCTGCAGTCCCTGTCACCCAGTCACCATCACTCTGAAAGTTGTCAACTCCTGGCCCCTCATTTCATCTGTGCCCTCACTCCCCCCACCATCACCATGGTATTTTGAAGGAAAGGCACCCATATCATTCTTTTTTCCTCTGAAGATTTCAGTACCTCTAAAAGACAGATTTTTCTTTCAAAACACAATTCCAGTGCTCTTCCCACAAGAGGTTAATGCGAAGTTAAGGATGTCCCCACCAAGGGGACAGTCCCCCTCCCCCGCCAACATAAGCGTTGGAGTGTGTACTTGAGCACCAGGCAGGGGTGGGGGGGCAGCCTGATATGGGGGTTGGGTACTGGTGGAGCCGCAGCTGGTGGGGGGACCCAGCGGGCCCTGGCCGGGGGATCCAGCTGTGGATGGTGGATCCGCGCGCGTGGGCGCCGGGCTGGTTTCGGCGTTGCCTGGGGCGGGAACCACAGGATCAAAGGGCCCCGCACACTCGCACACTCTGCGCTTCAAAGCGCCCAAGCCGCGGGGATTGATGCAGAGAATGAGAGCGCTCTGCTGATGTAATCGTAGCCTGTGAGACAGGTTCTTTTTTTTTTTTTTTTTTTTAATTTAAACAAAGACACCCCTGTTTGTTTAGAGAGGTGAAGCGTATGCTGCGGAGGGCACGCGGCATCTGGAGGGTTCCACTCTGGGCTGATGGGTCTTTGTAGGGCAGGAATGTTGCAAGTGGCGGGTGTTTTCCTAGATGGCCTTGCAGAGTTTCCTGGGAAGGACAGGCTGCTTCTCTTCAGAGCAGCTGATTTTCTTAGGCTGGTGGGGTTTATTCCCCAGTGAGCCTCCCAGTGATTTTAAAAGCAGCATCCCTAGGTAGGGAGTCAGGCTTTGGAGCACATCTGGATGAACCAGGTAAGGAGACAAACTAAAAAGTAGACAAGGGGTCTGTAGGCTGCCTTTTGTCATTCCTGTCTCTGACTCTAGGAAGGAAGCTCATCCATCCTTCCTCAATGGGTGAGAGGGGCTTGGCTGAGGCTGGAGAGTAGGGCTGGCCCAGCTGGGGGCTCCCCAAGAATATGGTTGAATGTGCTGCACCTTGCCTGAAGATTCCTCAGCTTTTGTAAACATTACAGACACATGGGGCACTTGCCTGCCTCAGTCAGTAGAGCATGCAGGTCTTGATCTCAGGGTCAGAAGTTCAAGCCCCATGTTGGGTATAGAAATTACTTTAAAAAAAAAATCACAGGGGCACCTCGGTGGCTCAGTGTGTTGAGCCTCTGCCTTCGGCTTGGGTCATGCTCTCAGGGTCCTGGGATCGAGCCCCGCATCGGGCTCTCTGCTCAACAGGGAGCCTGCTTCCCCTTCTCTCTGCCTGCGTCTCTGCCTACTTGTGATCTCTGTCTGCCAAATAAATAAATAAAATCTTAAAAAAAAAAAATCACAGACATGTGGGAACATTCAGAAAATCAGCCAACTTAAGCCAGTGCTCTGCCTTTAGTAGTTTTTTGGTATACACATTGGTGAAACCCTGTGCCATATTAACCTCCATGAGTAAAATCATAGCCACATTGCATTTTCTTACTTAGAACTATAGACAAACAGCTACAGACAAAACAGCCCCCCAACCTGAGCCAGCTTGTTAGCCCCACACCAGAGTTTAGCATCAGTGGGATCCGAGGCACTTAACCAGACTAAGTCATGGTAACTAAAGTTTACTTTGGCATCTTAATCCAACATGTGTAAAACCTGGTTTCTCTTTCTTCCCCAAAACCATTTCTTTTGGTTTGTCTGTTACTTAAGCTAAAAATTACCTGCTGTCATTCTAAACTACCTGGCCTGGCCCCATGATGCCTCTCTCTGTCCATGCACATTGAATTGTCTGCAAGTTCCTTGAGGGCAAGACTGGGAGATTTTTCCTTTTAAAAAAATTACATAATCGATTGCCCCCATTTTCTACAAAAATGCTTCCCCTGTATTTTTTTTTTTCTTAAGATTATATTTATTTATTTGACAGACAGATCACAGGCAGGCAGAGAGGCAGGCAGAGAGAAGAGGAGGCAGGCAGAGAGAAGAGGAGGCGGCAGGCTCCCTGCCGAGCAGAGAGTCCAATGCGGGGCTGGATCCCAGGACCTTGGGATCATGACCGGAGCCAAAGGCAGAGACCCCAACCCACTGAACCACCCAGGTGCCCTTCCCCTATATTTTTTTAAGAAAAACTTCAGACATGCAGGAAAAGTGAAGGGGTTTTACAGTGAATACCTATATTCCGCCACTAATATTTTACTAACTGTATCACATATCTGTCCTCTGTGCATGTGATTGATGTGTCTTTAGTATTTGAAACCCGAGCACATGTATTTCCTGCACACGGTGGGCACTCAAGATACTTTGATGGATGTGACAGTTTTTTGAGAGTCCCTTTATTTATTTATTTATTTATTTATTTTTTTTTTTTAAAGATTTTATTTATTTATCAGAGAGAGAGAGAGGGAGAGAGCGAGCACAGGCAGACAGAATGGCAGGCAGAGGCAGAGGGAGAAGCAGGCTCCCTGCCGAGCAAGGAGCCCGGATGTGGGACTCGATCCCAGGACGCTGGGATCATGACCTGAGCCGAAGGCAGCTGCTTAACCAACTGAGCCACCCAGGCGTCCCTTGAGAGTCCCTTTTTATTCTGTCTCTATCACTTTTATTTTATTTTTTATTTTTATTTTTTAAAAATATTTTATTTATTTATGTGACCGACAGAGATCACAAGTAGGCAGAGGCAGGCAGAGAGAGAGAGAGAGGAGGAAGCAGGCTCCCTGCCGAGCAGAGAGCCCGACGCGGGGCTCGATCCCAGGACCCCGGGATCATGACCTGAGCCGAAGGCAGAGGCTTTAACCCACTGAGCCACCCAGGCGCCCCTATTATATTTTATTTTTTTTTTAAAGATTTTATTTATTTATTTGACTTTGAGAGATCACAAGTAGGCAGAGAGGCAGGCAGAGAGAGAGGAAGGGAAGCAGGCTCCCTGCTGAGCAGAGAGCCAGATGTGGGAGTTGATCCCAGGACCCTGAGATAACTACCTGAGCCGAAGGCAGCAGCTTAACCCACTGAGCCACCCAGGCACCCCTGTTTCTATCACTTTTAGATCAAGCTCACTCACTGGGCTCCCTCCTGTGCTCTTGGGAGCTCGTGTCTTTATTCAGGCACTCAATGGAGAACTCAGGGGAATGCGTGGCTACTGGAACACCTGGGGCACAGAGTTTGCTTTAGAGTCCCTGTTGTGTTTCAATGACTTCCTCCCTCTTATTTCCTAGAGCAGAGCCCATTGCACTTCCTTCATCTTATCCCTCCTTTGCCTTCTGGCTGTGTGACCTGGCTGCAGTGAACACGGCCCATTTTGTTAACAGGCTATAGGATTTTGTATAGTAAGGAACTGCTGATGAGTTTTAAACAAGCTTGTCTGGAAAATCTGTAGTTTGAACAGTATTATGTTGGTGTTTTTTTTTTTTTTTTCCTTTTTTCCCCAATTGACTAAAACTATTAAGTCATCTTTCTTTCTTTTCTTTTCTTTTTTTTTTTTTTTTTTGAAGATTTTATTTATTTTGGAAAGAGAGAGCAGGAGGGGTAGGAGCAGAGGGAGAGGGAGAGACAGAATGTCAAGTAGACTCTGCTCAGCACCAAACAAGACACAAGACTTGATCCCCCAACCCTGTGATCATGTCCTGAGCTAAAATCAAGAGTCAGATGCTTAACTGACTGAGCCACCCAGGCATCTCAGTAAGTCATCTTTCTTGAAATATCAGCAATGATCTTATGATTTGGGGGTAGTTTCACTGGATTTGGGAAAGTCAGCTTGTCCTCTGACCTTTTCATAGACAGGCTTTAGCTCTCTCTTGCGCATCTGCTCAAAGGATCCCAGAAACCTGTATTTTGACTTCTGTGTAAAACAAATAGGTTTTGCAAAGTTGAGATGAACCACAAACTGTTGCACTTAAGCTGGCTTCCCATGGACTCTTCTTTTGCTTTGCTTTGTATATCCCCTTGTTAAGTTCCTGTGTGTGTGTAAAGGCTTTTTGTTTTTAATTAGGGGTGTGTGTGTGTGTGTGTGTACACACACATATGTGTATATGTGTATATTTACATATATCTGTATACATAAACTCTATGCCCAGTGCCCCTGAAGATCAAGAGTCACGTGCTCTACCTGCTGAGCCAGGCAGGCGCCCCTGTGTATAAAAACTTTTCAGAGTAGAAGCATTTTCTTCATTGTTGTAAACAGGAAATGGACAAGGCCTACAAACTTTCCTGATTCTTATCTGAGTCTTTCTCTTCATAGAATAGGTGAGCTCTTCCTTCCTCAGGTGACAGTCATTCCTTCCCTGCTTAAGGGGTTTGGGCTCAGACAGGTTTCTATGCGTGTGTGTGAGTGTGTGTGTGTGTGTGTGTGTGTGTGTGTGTGTGTTTGGAAGAGTAATCTGTCTCTGCAGTGCTCCTGTGGTTTCCAGGGTGCCAGGAGGCCTGTGATGTGAGTTGTATAGTGGGCCTGCTGACTGACTGTGCCTTTGACGCTGCTGTCCTACCTGTTTTATGTTGCTGTCTCTGTAGAAGGCAGTGACATGGTTAACAGTGAAGCTAAGACCACCATCTCCAGTCTGATTCTGTTTAGAGGCCTTTTTGTTTTTGTTTTTGTACAGTCTGCCTTCATGACCAAATGACAATTGTGAGTTGGTTTGTGTCTCCCTACCCCCTTATCTTGGTCTGTATTTCATTTCTACAGCTCTTTTATTTTGAAGTCTTTAAGCCCATAGAAAAGTTGAATGAATAGGTCAGTGTGTGGCAATATGTTAACAATTGCTCAATTTGTCCTCTCTCACACATTGTGTGTGTGTGTGTGTATTTCTCTGTTTTGGCTGACCCTTTTTAAAAAAGATTTATTTATTTGATAGAGACACAGCAAGAGAGAGAGCACAGGCAGGGGGAGTGAAAGAGGGAGAAGCAGGCTTCCCTCTGAGCAGGGAACCAGATGACATGGGGCTTGACTCTAGGACCCTGGGATCATGACCTGAGCAGAAGGCAGATAGATGCTTAACTACTAAGCCACCCAGGTGCCCCTTGGCCGACCATTTTAAAATTGCCAGATGATGACATTCTATCCCTCAGTTCACCAGCATACATCTGCTAAGACTGAGGAAGTGCTTCTGACCACTATACTATCATATCTATGAACTTGACACATTTAAATTTCACATTTTAGTTGTCTCAGGAATGTCTTTTATAGCTGGCTTTTAAAAATCCAGGCTCTGGGGCACCTGGGTGGCTCATTTGGTTAAGTGTCTGCCTTCGGCTTGGGTCATGATCCCAGGTCCTGGGATTGAGCACCGCATCAAGCTCCCTTCTCAGAGGGGAGTCTGCTTTTCCCTAACCCTCTGCCTGCCATTTCCCTTGCTTGTGCTCTCACTGTGTCAAATAAATAAGTAAAATATTTTTTAAAAATTCAGGATCTATTCTAAATTCTTCTATAGTATTTAACATTTTTTTTTTAGAAAAAAGATTTTATTTATTTATTTTAGGGAAAGAGCATGTATGCAGGTTGGGGGAGGGGCAGAAGGAGAGGGAGAGGCAGAGAATCTCAAGCAGGTTCCCCACTGAGCGCAGAGCCCAGTGTGGGGCTCAGTTTCATGACCCTGAGAGCATGACCTGAGCTGAAACCAAGAGTTGGACACTTAACTGACCAAGCCACCCAGGCTCCCTGATACAGTATTTAACTTTTAAAATAGTTATGTTGTATAGGTGCACACAGTGTGTTGCTTAACCAGAAGCAAAACAAAAAAAGTGTTCTCCCACAATCCTACTACCACAACAAACCAGTCTCACTCTTCCATCCCTTCTGGTGTTCTTTAAAAATGAAGCTTTGGACAGATTTTTTAGTTCATTTTTATAACCATCCATGAAGTAGTTGGAGGTATCATGGGAATGTGAAAGAAAAAAAAAAAACCCTGACCAATACCGTTGTGCTGTTTTACTCCATAAGCAAAAATTGTGGTCTTTGAAAATTCTTGCTTAGAGATTTTGGAGTTTTATTAAGAATACCAGGAAGCCAGTGGCCTTTGCGTAATGTTTGAATCAAGAGGGAAGAAATCAGCTCTTCCTTTTGTTTGTTCAAAGGCTGACTTTTTTGAGGATGGAACAGCATCTATAGGTCTTGAGACTCCTTTTTCCCAGGTGGTTTCTCCATCTTGGCACTATTTTCACTTGCAGCTGGGTTATTCTGGGTTGTGCGGGGCTGTCCTGTGTACTGGGCGATGTAAGCAGCAGCCTAGGCACCTGCCTACTAGATGCCAGGAGCAAATTTCCCTCTCAGTTATGACAACCAGAAATGTGTCCAAACATTGTCAAATGTCCACGGGTTGAATGAGGTAAGGCAGGCTCAAAATTGCCCTTAGTTAAGAACCATTGCTCTAGAAACTCTTCAGGGTTAATTATTGAGTTGAGGTTGAATGTGCTTTATCAGAAGGATGTTTCCTATATTGACAGTTAAATTATTATAAGCCCTGTCCCAGTTTGAGAAGTCAGAAATTTCTAGATGTTCTTGGCCAAGGGATTGAAAATCAGTTGGTGGATGACAGTTGTCAGGTGTATGTATGTAAAGTATGATTTTCATACTTTAGTGGGGGTCTTGTTATCTGATATTGTTGGGACCTGCAGATGGTTGAGTAATTGAAAAAGGTCAGTTAAGTTGAAGCAGGGAATGATTAAAAAGGAAAGATAGTTTAAAATAATGTTTTAGTTACAGCCCGTAAGTGGACATTCAAGCCCAGGCTTTTGTGAATGGGACCACTCATTTGTGCTCCATAGAGTCTTGCTGTAGCCATACCCTTGATCTATCACTTAAAATTTGCAGTTTTTCTCCTCCTCCTCCTTCCTATTCTTTTCCTTCTCCTCCTCCTTCTAAAGATTTTAGTTATTATTTGACAGAGAGAAACACATTGAGAGAGGGAACACAAGCAGGGGGAGTGGGAGAGGGAAAAGCCGGCTTCCTGCTGAGCAGAGAGCCTGATGTGGGGCTCGAACCCAAGACTCTGGGATCATGACCTGAGCTGAAGGCAGACGCTTAATCAACTGAGCCAGCCAGGCACCCCATAATTCATTGTTGCCGTCTTTTTTTTTTTTTTTTTTTTTTTGCAGTTCTTTCTTAAGTGATGTGAAAAACTTGTATAGCTATCAGTTCTAGAATTTTGCTTCTTTCCCCCTTTATCTAGTCTTCGAAAGTTACATTTAGTTCTTAGCCATTTTTTAAAGTCGTTTGCCTTCATTGACTCTTTCTTTCCACAGTATTTGACTTAGTTTCCTAGGATAAAACTCTATTTATTTATTTTTGCATCATTTTAGATTTAGTCCAGTCACATACTTAGAGCAGATCGAGTTGGCATACACAGATCTACAAACAGGCAGAGCTTAGCCAGTCAGAGCAGGGCTGTGTGGAGGTCCTGGACAGTGTTTTCCTGGCTAGGAGCCTTCAGTGGAAGCAGGCACAAGTTAGTGGTTCATTGGGTAGGTCTGTTCAGAACCCCAACTTTATTCTAAAGTGCATGCAGAGGGGTGCCTGGGTGGCTCGGTGGGTTAAAGCCTCTGGCTTCAGCTCAGGTCATGATCCCCAGGGTCCTGGGATCGAGTCCCGCATCGGGCTCTCTGCTCAGCGGGGAGCCTGCTTCCTCCTCTCTTTCTCTCTACCTGCCCTCTCTGCCTATTTGTGATCTTTGTCTGTCAAATAAATAAAATCTTTTAAAAAAATAAAAATAAAGTGCACGCAGAAGCTCCTGGAGGAAGGTGGTGGGCTTTCTGAGTGTGTACTGTGTTAGGAGTTGGAGGATCCGGGGACAGACTCCTTAGTGGCCACAAACCTCAGGTTGCTCATTTGTCAAGTGGAAAATGATAGTCTTAAGTACCGGGCAGGTTATCCTGCAGGTCACACCCAGTCACATAACAGGACATGCCTATGTAAGTGTTCCACGTGACACTGGTATGTTATTAATGAGCCAGCTACTGCTGACCCCGAGAACGGATCTCCGCTCTCTCTTGCTCTTTGATTGCAGAGCACTTGGATCTCTACCGTGAGAACTTTTGGTCAGATCAGGAAACGGTGCATTTTGCTTAGTGCAAATTCACACTCATTCCCAGGGAAATGGCTTTGGGATTTTGCTGATGGGGAAGGCAGGTGGCATGGCTGGATCTTAGTCATGGGTCTTGCTTGAAAGCAGGTTACTGGCTTCTCAGTGATGAACCCACAGAGCAGGCCAGCTGAGGGTGGGGGGACCAGGGACTTGGCTGAAGTATCAGGGGCAGCCTGGGTTCTCAGCACTGTGTGTTTGCCCCTGCTTCTGTGTGTTAGGCAAAGTAAGTGATTTGTGGACTGCACCACCCTGGAGGGAGAGAAGTAATGTGCCACATTGTAGTGTCTTCTGGAAAGTAAGGCATTTTTATTTTTGCCAGGATGCTCCTTTTATTCTTTCATCAGCAGGTGGTGGAACTGTCTGCCAGGGTCTTGTGCCATCAAATGTTAGAAACATCTAGCACTGATGTTTTTACCTTGAAGGATGCTTTGTCGTAGACCACCCAGACAGTCTGGGTCTGTGTGACGTGGAGCTAATCCAGTTGTTTTTCCTCCTGTTCCCTTGCTGCTCCTGAGGAAGCCAGAATTGGCCCAGTAGGGGAAGGTGTTACTTTGTGAGTTCTTGTGTAACTTGAAGAAGACTGACGTGAAGGAGCAGTTTGCATCAGGGAAACCCTAGGGATTACTGCACACATTCTCCTCTTAGGCCAGCATTAGTGTTTTGGCCTGGAAATTGACAAGGGGGAAACAATCAGGGAGGCCACAGCTTTGTTAGGGAACCTCATCAATCCGTCCGTGCCCAGCACTGTGTTAGGCAATAGGGATACCGCAGTGGAAAAGTCAAAAATTCGTGCCCTCACAGAACCCACACTGTACTGGGAAACCTCGCTCCTAGCACATTGCCATTCTGGAATCAGGGGGACTCTTCCTGCCCAGTTCTATGGAGCTAGACATTGGAAGAGAATGTGTGGTTGAGGAACAGCTAAGCTTTGGTCAAACGGCAAAATACCGGTGAGGCTTCTGTTGTCAGAGAAAGCTGAAGGTGTGAAGGGGACACACCGAGCTTGGTGGCACATCACCGCAGGCAGCCTGAAAAAACTAGGGTAAGGACAGTGCAGGTCGGTGGCCAGGCATGGGACTAGAACAAAGACCGTGAGAGGGGCAGGTGTGGTGTGTGGTACCTATAGCTGGGACTCAGCTAAGAACCTCACCCTGCTGGAGCAGAGAGCCCTGTTCAGCCATGCGCTCTCATCACTGAATGCCTGTTTGAAATCCCAGATGAAAGCAAAGAGACCTGGAGATCTGCCTGGGGCAGTGGGAGGTGGATGAGCTGATGCTTATCTTGGCTGAGAGAGGCCTGGCCCTTCTCCTGGGCTTGGTTTCCTCACCTGTAGAATGAAGCCTGCATCTCAGTGGTCTCTCCCCTTTTGAATTAAGCATGTGCACACACACACACACACACACACACACACACTCACAACGTTGTTGAATAAGAAGGTAGCCAGTTGCCTCTTTGATCAGTGACCTGCATGAATGCCCAAGACCTGGCTCTTCCTGGTTCCTGCCACCTTTGGAGTGAATGCAGAATGTCTGTGCTGCAGATGACTGGGTCTCTCCTGGCCCTCGCAGACTCTCAGGCAGGGTGAGAGTGTAGTAGCCACTTGGTGACCCCAGGTCATCATGTGAGCACACTTGTAACTGTCTCCAAGCTGCTCCATCCTGCTGTCACTCCAGCTGAGAGGCAGGACTGAACAGAGAAAAAGGGCTCTCGCATCTAGAACTCCTAAAGCCTGGGCAGGGCTGACACTGTGTTTCCTTCCATCCTTGTCTTGGGTGTCGCTGGCTGTGATTGGTTCCCCTTACAGAACCCTCATGGAAGAAATTCACCGGATATCTTTCTGTTCATCAGGAGCTCTGCCGCCTTCTTTTTACCTGCCGTAAACTTCAATATACATCCTCTCTGAGTTATGTTGTTCCTTCACCCCCGTTCCCCCCAACCTTTTTTCTGTTCCTCCCTCTGCCTTAAAGAAAGAGGCTAAAACTTTTAATTATATGAAGACAAAGATTGCCATGGTTTATTAGAATGAAGTGTGGTGGGTGTGTGTTCCACTGGTAATAGCAGCTAAATCTTCGAAAGTACGTCATTGGACAGTTTAGAATATAGACTTCCTTTTCACAGCAAAGCTGTATTCTCGTGGCTTGCTGCTTAAAAGATATTACTTAGTGCCCCCAAATAAATGCATTCTTCTCACCTATGTCCTAAATCTACCCTGACCTTTCCTTTCTTCCCCTCAATTTCTGTAGAAATTATTGGAACCCACTTATAAAATAAAAAACTGGGGAGTTGTACATTATAGTTGTTCAAAAATGAATCCATTCCAGTTCGAGCAGTAGTACAATAAGTAAAAGGAGTTTCAGGAGTCTTTCAGATTTTTTAAAAAGAGCATTCCTGAGCCTGAATGAGGCAGTCAGCATTCTGGGCGAGCTCTGGGTCCATGAGCAAATGTCCGAGGCATCTGGTGGGCATCGTAACTCCGAAGGAGTTAATGTTACTCCTGGCATGTTTAAATATTAACCAGAGGGCTTCCTCTGCCCTTGTCTGTTATCAGCAATTACTTGGAACATTTTCTGGCAGTTGGGCTTTGTTTTCCCTCTGAGGAGATGCTTAAACAGGATGAGAATAGACATTAGGCCTCAACAAAGGAAGATTCTTGATTATGTCCAAAGAAACTCTGGCCTTGTGGGCACATAGGGCTTGCCTTCTTAATATTAGGTAACCTCCTGTCAACCCTCCCCACCCTCCTGAACACACATGCACGTGTGCACGCATGCACACACGCACACACACATACAGTTACCTGGACCGGGGGAGAGAGCAGTAGTAATGAATTTATTGTGTAACATTGAATGGTACCTCTTCTGTTTGGGACACTCATTAAAGTCGCTTTGTGGAGACAGAGTGATGGCGAGGTGCAATTAAACACAGTCAAGTGCTTTCTGCCTAAGAAAACAGAGGTATCAACTCTCTCCAGGTCACTCATATTTGGGGGGACAAATAAGGAGGTGTGCTGTACCGCAGATGTGTTCCTTTGCTTATTAACAAAAGGCCGGGTGACCCAGAAACTTAAACCCCGAGAAGAACAAAAGTACTTTCAAACTTACAAATGGGAAGATCTTGGAGGCTCTTGAATAGTTTCCCTGGAGAGCTTTCTTTGCTACCTCGCTACTCGGGAGCTGTGGCTTCTAATAGCTTCTCAGCCTAGAGGGCCCCATAAAATTTTAGCCTGTTTCTATATAGAGTGCTTTGGAGTGGCCATTTCTCTCTGCCTCTTTCTTACTCTCAAATACCCTCTGGAAAAAGAGCTGATGAGGTGCATTGAGACTTGGCATCAAAAGCCATTCATTGATAGCTATCACTCACCCGTTCTGTACCGTTGGCCTTAAATGTTGTTTAAAAAAAAAAAAAAATTCGTTTCTAGGAATTACTCCTATAATGCAAGAAGACCCACGCGTGAAAGTCTGACCAGTGGAAAAGTATATAAATGAAAAAAGCCCTCCCACCCTCCTCTTCTTCCAGTAGATTCCCCTGTGGTGAGCTGGGCATCTGACTTGTGTTTTCTGTGCATTTATCTGTGGCCCCTGTTCCTGGATGGGCTGATCCAGGGCTTCTCAGAGTGGAGCAGAGGACACTAGGTGCACCATAACCACACCTCATTATGGCTTATGATGCTGATGATAATCACACTCCTGGGTGTGATTAGACGTGTGTGGTGCTCATCTTCAGCTCCTGGGTTTCAGGCCTAGTGCAAACTCCAGATACTGCCCCACTTTCTGGATACGGCTGGCACAATTCTTGATTCTTCCCGTGTTGTTCTAACTGGGCTCTTCTAGAATGGAATTTGGGAATCTCTCCATTCCTTCAGCTTTGGACATGAGTGTGCTGCCCTTGCCCATGTGCCTGCCCTCCGTCCCTAGAGGAGCCATTGTGAAAGCCCTAGTCCCATGACCTGCTCTGACCACCCAGACGATGCCCACCTCTGCGACCGCCCATGTAACAAGGCCCTGTCATTTTCGTTTCCAATCACTCTGCTTTGATCTTAGTTTTGCTTCTCCGTGGCTTTGGGTTTTGGGTGCTCTGTCTGAGTCCTTGGTTCATCTCTGTTCATTCTGAGTTCTTCCCTTGGAGTATACTCACCAGGCTCCACTTCTTGAGGTCAAGACTGCTGTCTTCATACCGTTGGAGGCCGGCCCTGAGGGGTGCCCCAGGTCGCCCTGTCATTTCCTCCCATCTCCTCCAGGGTTTGTTGGATTCCAGTCTTCGCTGGCTACAGAAAATGATTTTCTCCAGTTTCACCACTATGGCTTAGGATAGAATCGCTTTCCTGAACTTAATATAGGGTTACTTCCATCAGCAGCAAAGTATTCTCTTAGGGTCCCCAAAGAGGCCATTCCCACCTGAATTCCCAGCCACCTCACCAGGGGGTTAGAGGGAAAGGGCCATTTGATCTTTTTTGCTTCAAGAAGCACTGCTCATGGGCCCAGTTTGTTGGATGTCTGACTCTTGATTTTGGCCCAGATCATGATCTCAGGGTCCTGGGATCCTGGGGTGGTAGGCTCCCCCCACTCAGCAGGGAGTCTGCTTCTCTTCCTCACCCTCTGCACCACCCCAACGTGTGCTCATGTGCACTTTCTCAAATAAATAAAATTCTTAAAAAACAATTTTTTAAAAAAAAAGCACCACTTATACTTTCCATCCTTCACCATTCCTGTGCATAGAACCCCTTGGTATGAGGGGAGTTGGGGGGAGGGGGCCGACCAAAGGCACAGAGGTGATTTGGGAAGCCAGACTCTGTTCTCTTCGGCACAGGTGTCTGTGCATCAGGCTGTCCTTCCGAAGCACTGCTTCCATTCACCGTGCTGCCTTTATTCCACTCCCTGATCACTGCTGCTCCCAAACTCACACGGAATTCTTTGAACTACAGGTCCCCGATCTGGGAGAATGGTCTCCTGTCTGGGCTCCAGTTTCATTCTCCTTGTCCTCCCGCTGCCAAGTCCTGACCTGGCAAAGCCATGACTCAGACTGAGACCCCCAGTGATCTTTCTGGCCAGGTCCATCTCTTGTCTCTAACTGTCCATCCTGGGTTCCCGTGGCTGTCATGTTCCCCTACCTGTGCGGTTTCTGCCTTGATGACATGCTGTCCCCTAGCCTGGGGTATGTCAGTGGCAGGCCCTGATGCCTCGTCCCCTTTCTTGGGATTCTGAGGTCCATTCACCAGCCGCCCAGGCAGAGCAGCAGGCTTAGCACCTGGGAATGTGGCTCCCACTCCCTGGGCCCCGGGGGGTGCTCGGAGGAGCCCCTTGGTCATGGGTGGCTGACTTCTAATTGGTTTAGTTTTGCTCCTCCTCCTCCCCTTGGCTCTAGGAGGTAGTAATTTTTTTTTTTTTTTTTTAAGATTTATTTGACAGTGAGAGAGAGAGATCACAAGTAGGCAGAGAGGCAGGTAGAGAGACAGGAGGAAGCAGGCTCCCAGCTGAGCAGAGAGCCCGATGTAGTGCTTGATCCCAGGACCCTGAGATCATACCTGAACCAAAGGCAGACTCTTAACGACTGAGCTACCCAGGCGCCCCAGAGGTGGTAATTTTTAAGATGACTTGGGTTTCTGTGCTTTTCTTTACTGCAGTGTTCACAGAGCTCATTCAGCGGACAGGCAGCCCCTTGAGAGCTTCTGAAAGTAGAGCTGAAATGCAGACCTCAACGGTCTTCTACACGAGGTCAAAGTCCTGCCCTTGGAAGGGAGGAAGCCAGCTGGGGATTATAAATACTCCTGGACCAAGGAAGAGGATCAAAGGAGGACTCGAGGGGCCATTCCAGAGGCAGGAGTGGTGACCTAGTGTGGATCTTACTCATCCGAGCTGCTACCACATACAGATTTAACTTTTTTTTTTCTTTAATTGTGAAGATGAGTCTTTACCTCTTCAACTATTAGTTTTCATGCCATGGCTGGTGCTATTAATGTAAAATTGGGACTGGAGGCCATAAATTTGGAAGATGAAGATGATAAACTGCTGCCAACAAACTTTTCCCTTCCAATAAAATGGTGGGGTTTTTGTTTTTTGTTTTGTTTTGTTTGTTTTAGAGAAATCTTGCCATGTCAGGCTCATTTGTCTGAGGTTTGTCTCTGAAGGTATCCCAGAGGCCCCCACAGAAGCCGACTTGGGGAGCCAGGGGATGGACAGAATAGGTCAGCTTGGGCTGGGCCTGGCCGGTGCCTGCATCCCAGTGCATGTACTGTGTGAGGGCTTGGGTCGGGTCCAAAAATCCTTTTCGTCCATTAGCCCACTGACACCCTTTCCAAGTTCCATCGTTCTGTTGTTTTGACTGTAAAAGTGACACCTGTTACAAAACCAGTTTCTGTGATCTAGAACAGTGTTCTTGAACTTGTGTGTGCATCAGCAGCATCTGACCCCACCTCTGGAGTGTCTGATTCAGAGGCTCTGGGGTGGGGCCTGAGAAGGTACATTTCCAGCAAGTTCTCAGATGCTGTGGCTGCTGCTGCTGATCTGGTAACTCTCTTTTGAGAACCACTGATCTAGAAGGTATAAGGAAATGAGCATCAGCTTCAGTCTTTTCTTTGGGAGCCACTGTTAACCCTCTAGAGTGTAAGGAATGTATAATTAAATATATGGACATACCCTTTTCTTTTCTTTTCTTTTCTCTTTCTTTCTTTCTTTCTTTTTTTTTTTTTTTTCTTATGTAGGCTCCACACCTGGCCTAGAGCCCAACATGATGCTTGAACTCCCAACCAGGAGAGCAAGACCTGAACCAAGACCAAGAGTCAGTTGTTCAATCTACTGAGCCACCCAAGCACACCCAGATGGATATATTCTTAAGAGCAAAGATCATTCTGTTTTATTTTAGAACTGTTCTAGATTTATAGACAAGTTGCAAAGGCAGAACAGAGAGTTCCCTCTATATCCTGCACCCACTTTCTCTAATTAGCCAGGAAGTCATCATAGCAGTTTTGCTCGCTTAACCTAGCTGACCCTCAGCTTCTGCACCTGTTCATAGGGATAATAAGGATGCCTATTTCCTAAGGTTATTTTGATAGCTGTGTCTATGATAACTATGGCTCTTGTTAATTGTTCATCTCTTACTTAATAAGGTACACTTGTCACAACTCAGGAACCCACCCTGGTGTATTATATGAATGAAACTATATACTGTTATTACTTCTAATGAAAATGTATATTTTCATAAGAAGATTCAAGTATCAGAACTGCACAGTGGCAGAAGTGAAAGACCTTTTCCCCTCCTGTCTCACTCCTTCTGTATTTCTAGACACTTGTGTACATGTAATTGTACTCACATGCACACAGATGCACACACATCTTATTCCAGAACATGCTTTTTCATTTAAAAATGATGTCTTGGAAAGTTTTCTTATGTCAGTGTATCTAGATCTGCCCCACTGTGTTTTAATGGCTAGCACACGTGGTTTTGTACCCTTCTAAAATTTAGTAATGTCTTATCAGTTTCCAGATTTTAAATCTAGTACATTAGAGGTGAAATCTGGCATCCCTCCCTTTTATCTTCTGTTTGAGGTTAGAGACGATTTGCCTGCCTTTGTGGAGGACTTAGCATGTTCCAGGCGCTGGCGTGCATTTAGCACTTATCATCTGACACAGTTATCAAAACAACCTTAGGAAATAGGTATCCTTATTATCCCTATGAACACGTGCGGAAGCTGAGGGTCAGCTAGGTTAAGCGAGCAAAACCCCTACGATGACTTCCTGGCTAAAGCAGGCTCTCTGTGGTTCTGGGGGCCACGAGACACACACTCAGGGTGAACATTGCTTGCTTGTTCAGCTCTCCTGGGTGCCACACCCCATGCTAGAATCTGAAGGTGAGGATGTCCTTAAGGAACTCGATCTGAATGGGAGACATACATTTAAACCATAAGTATATAAGTATTACACTGGAGGTTTTAAGTTACTGGTGGGTTTTTGATGTCTTAAAAAAAATGCACGGGAGGAGGGGGGACATGTGCCTGGAACTTCTGCAGTGTGGATAGAAGTATAACGTCAGACTTGACAGTCCGACCCAAGTTCACGTTCTATGTCTTACGTGTTAGCGGAGTGACCCTCTAACCTCTCTGAGTTTTCATATTGAGTATCTTAAAAAAAATCCTCTTTATGGCTCTTGTTAAGGCTAAACAAATACACATTAAGAACTAGCTATTTTTATGGTTCACAAATAATAAATATATATTTGAAGTATTTTACAGATTTAATGAGCTTGATAAATACACATGTGGTCATGCCCATCACATGAGTTGATGGGTGGAAGCTCAGCTTTCAAAGTCCTTGGACAGTTCCAGGTAAAAATGAGGAAGGAACCAAAGCCCACAGTCTTGTTTATCTTTTAAGACCAACTCCTGAAGTCCTCCCGGAGCCCCTGAGGGCCCCATCTTTGCCTCTCACTCAGATACTCTTGATGGGCTTCACTCTTGGCACTTAACCCTCCCTACCGTCTACATTTTATTCTGTTCGCGCCTTCTGTCCTCTGTGTAGCTACAGTCTCTCTGGAGGGCAGAATCTGTGCTTTTCATCCTCGTGTCCCCTGTGGTTTAATGGAAACACATTAAATATGAGTTGCAGAACCAGATGCTAGAGAAGGGGCTCACATGCTACGTGCCAAGACGGGCTGAGCTTGAACATTATGGTTTTGGAAGAGTTTTTTTTTCTCTCCCAACCACCTCCCCCACCCCAAGGTTTTTAAAAACCTTCGTCTTTTACACCCAAACTTGAATTTTTAACATAGAAGGGTCACTGCACATTTTGTTCAACGAGATTTTTAATGAGTTGTATCATGATATATGAGTAGTCTGCTTTATGAATTAACTTAATCCTCTGCTCTTTGACTGGGAGGAAAGATTTATGTTGATTTTTTTCCCCCCACTTAGAAAAGCAGAACAAAACCTCAGCAGGCCTACAGCTTGCGTAGCCAGAACAATTCTGACCAGGCTGCCACAGGTTGGATAAAATGCTGTTTGCTCTTTTCCTTCCCTACGTATGCTTGGGGTGGAAAGCATCCTGGCAAGGATTCTGGGCCAGTGAAGCTGGAATAATACCGTAAAGAAGTTTTGGTTGAGGATGAGACTAAGCGAGTTCAAGGAAAGACCCGTTTCTCTGCTGTGTAATGGCTTGAAGTTTCTAAGTTTGTCCTGGGGGACTGGTAGTTAAAAAATGTTCCATGTCAACGTGAGCTGTCTAAGTAGTCTGGAGAAGACATATGGCAGTGTAATTTTTTTCCTCCTTTCCCTGGAAAATCAGCTGAATGCCACACATTGGTCAGAAAGTAGATCTGACCTGTCGAGTATGTGAAACTCCACTCTCTTAGATCCAAAGAGCAGGATTCCTGTTTCTGAGGGGCAGTAACAGCCACACTAGGTCTCTGCCCATCTTTCTTTCTCTTTCTTTCTTTCTTTCTTTCTTTCTTTCTCTCTCTC
>NC_081564.1:21505614-21522053 GCF_022355385.1 Mustela nigripes
TCTTTCTTTCTTTCTTTCTTTCTTTCTTTCTTTCTTTCTTTCTTTCTTTCTTTCTTTCGGAGTTTGCTCCCCCTAAGAGAGCCAGCTATTCAGAAAACTTAATCATAGGGTCTTCTCCATTCAGACTTAATCTGGTCATTCAGAGGCCCTTGCCCTCCCCTTCAGAGGCTGCCGGCCTCCTGACCTGGGGCCATGGAGGCCTTCCTCTCGGCCTTCGAAAGGCTCAGAGGGTAAGAGCAAGTCTGATTCGATGGGAAGGGGCTTGGGTTGGGTCTCTTAAACTTAATCTCTGGTTGTGAACTGGGAAGGACCTCCTCCAGTAGCCCCTTCACTATCCTCCTTCATTCACCATGGCCGTCAGAAGCTTCTAATGGTTTCAGCCAAAACAAATTTATAAATTATGATATACAACAGAAATTTATTTCACAGAGGTTGTTCATTTTATGGATAGTTGTTCCTTTCCGGGCATTTGAATTACCCTGTGAATTCCCACCCCCTTTTTTTGGTCTTCAGTTCTCACATGTTTTAGTGACAGAAGTGTCTTCAAGTAAATAAGTGCCTACATCTGTCCTCACACTTTTGTTCTTCCTGGAACAAGTAGAGGTAGGGTTCTCAGAAACCCTGTCACCTCAAAAAAGCTTAGTTTGACGTGGTGGCGGTGGGGTGAGGAGGCCCTGGCCCGTGGCTTCGGTGTACCCTCTTGTCTATTAGCTGTGTGGCAAAAACATGTCTGGAGGAGAGTAAATTTATATTTTATTGATTTGAATTTAGGAGACTTTTTTATTTTTATTGTTTCAGTTTCATGTTTACTCTTTTCCCCTTGGCTGTGGACGTGTGCCGAGACAGTCTTGGCATAGCGAAAGCACCATTTAAATCTTGTTTGATTTTCGGTGCATTTTACAGCTGCAAAATATGGTGAGGACAGATCCATTGAGAAAAACAGATTGTGCAAGTCTGCAAACTTCTGTGAGCGTTTAAGTGGGAAGAAATCACCCGTCCCGTTTTAGCTTTGCCTCTCCCATGAGAGATGGTTCTGTTACACAGCTTCATGCCTGAGCCTTTCATGTGTGTATGCCAAGCCCCAAAGAACCTCTCACCTGTTTCAGGAAGTCATTTTGAGGGAACCGTACCTTCTTTGAGGGCCTGAGCACTTTCTCACCAGTGATACAGAGCGAGCAAGCTGGGGAGGAAATACTGGTGTGTCCACCTGCTTGGGGGCCTGACTCCTGTGATGAAGACCCACAGACACCAACAGACGGACAGCTCTTTGGAAGAGAAGAGAGACCCAGCACTTTGATGGAGTGTGCCAAGCCATTTGGTAGCAGCCAGAACCTGAGTTAGGAATGAAGACCAAGCTTTTAGCCATTCTCCTTCCTGGCCTGGACGTGATGGTTGTCGCCCATCAGAGAAAGGAGCCTCAGGCTGGGATTTGGGACACAGGGCTCTAGATAAGTAGGTGACGTTGAACAAGTCTCTTAATGTCCCAAGTTCTTTCTTCAGAGTGAGGGAATGGGACTTGATTCTCTAGCCGTCTCTTTCCCTCAAGTCCTATGTGATTCCCACGGCCACTGCTTCTCGTGGGGTTGGAGATCACAGATACAAAAGGGACTATTTGAGATGTCCGTTGGAGGCTGTGAAGTCTGTTAGCTCTTGTGTCTTTCACCTGGAAAAATGAGGGCAGCTTCTACCCAAATTAAGGGGTGCCTTCAGGTTCTTCTATTCAGATTCCATGGACAAATGGTAGGTTCCCTCTTCTCTAGGGTCGCTGTTGCCCTGTTGGGAAAGAGGCATTTTAGACTAAATATTTAGAGATTTTTCTACCAGGAGGTGATCATATTTGTACTGAGATGGTGCTTCCCTCTGGTACTTGCCATTTTACTACTAATGGCTAGATTTCTCTTTCCATAGCTGTGGCCTTTATCTGGCCATCTCTCAGGTATGCCAAGAGATTTGACTAGTGCTTAAAAAGGCAAGTTCAAGAAATGCTATTTTCTGTATCCCTTCTCCCCTCTGCTTTTCCCCTTAGTGAACAACAGAAAACTACCAGATTTTCTGTTCCACTGGGCAGCTGCCGCTGGTCTGATGTTTTTCTCTTCCCTTCCTCCTCCTCCTGTCCCCCCTCCCGGAGGCCCCCCTCCCAGCCATTCTTGCTCTGCCACTCGGAGGGGAGCTGTACCTTTGTGGTTCTTCTGCAGCTGCTGGACTTTGATGGGGACATGCTTGCTGCCTCTACACTTGCTTCCCGTAGCAACCGGTTCTTTGAAGATGACCTCTTGCTGTTTGCCTGTTGTCTCTCATGTTGGATTATAGATGAGAGATTTACCAGGCTGGGGGTAGGGGCCTGCTGTTAGCACATTTCTTTTAGGGTTCCCAGAATCCCTCCGCCTGTGTTTTCCCTTTCCAGGATATGAGGTTGGTGGGGTGGGTTGTATGTGAAGGGGATACTTGTGCTGAATCAAGGCAGTTTTAAGTTTGTAGGACGGTGCTCTTTGTGGGATAATTTGGAAATACATGCTGAAGTGATTCCTTACTGAAGCGGTGTGATGTATCTCTCCTTTTTAGTCTAATGTGATTACACACATAGGAGGGGTTGAAGGACCATTTATTCATCTCTCTGCCCCCCAAGTGTTTGTGTGTTGGCATTAAACTTGCTTCCTGATGTAATCTGAGCTCTGGGAATTGCCAGATTGCTAAATCTCCGCATATTTGCACACCCCAATTATCCCCCAAAGCATCGAGTTTTCTTTCTCTTTAAAGTAGCAAAATCCCTCCGATGTGTGGCTCCTACCCTGCAGGACAGTTCCTGGGGTGCCGTGCACAGCTAGCATGTGGATTTTCGTTTCCCTCAGTGCACTTGCCTTGGACAGGGTGGGGACAAGGAGGGAATGACGACGTTGTGGGACAGCAAGGATTCTGAAAGAACCCTTGATCAGAACAAAAACTAGCTATTTTTTTTAACCTATCCCAAGTGGCAAAGGCTGAAATAATATCAGCAACCTTCGTACTAAAAAGGTACAAGAAAATGGACATTTTTATGGACTGTTGGTGGAAGGGTTATTTGTAGTCATACATGTGTCAAGAGTTTTAAAATATTTATTTGTTTAAAAGAATTTTTTAAAAGTTTTTTTTAAAAGATTTTATTTATTTATTTTTTATTTATTTGACAGACGGAGATCACAAGTAGGCAGAGAGGCAGGCAGAGAGAGAGGAGGAAGCAGGTTCCCCGCTGAGCAGAGAGCCCGATGCAGTGCTCAATCCCAGGACCCTGGGATCATGACCTGAACCGAAGGCAGGGGCTTTAACCCACTGAGACACCCAGGCGCCCCTAAAGATTTTTTTTTTTAAAGATTTTATTTGTTTATTTGACAGAGGCAAGCGGGGTGGGGGGTGGGGAAGCAGGCCCCCTGCTGAGCAGGGAGCCGGATGTGGGGCTTGATCCCAGAACCCTGAGATCATATCCTGAGCTGAAGGCAGAGGCTTAACCCACTGAGCCACCAAGGTTCCCTAAGATTTTGTTTATTTGTTTTAGAGAGCATAGCAGGAGGGGCAGACGGGGAGAGAGAGAGAATTTCAAGCAGACTCTGTGCTGAGTGCAGAGCCTGATATGGGGCTCGATCCCACGACCCCAAGGTTATGACTTGAGCCAAAACCAAGAGTCAGGTGCTCAACCAGCTGTGTCACCTAGATACCCCAAGAGCCTTAAAATATTTATACTCCTTGACTCAACAGTTTTTCTTCTAGGAATTTATCCTAAAAATATAATTAGAGGTACATATCAAGATTCATGTGTGAGGATATTCACTAACAGATTACTTGCAATAGAAAATTGCCAACAGGGCACCTGGGGGCTCAGTCATTAAGTGTCTGCCTCCATCTCGGGTTGTGATCCCAAGGTCCTGGAATCGAGCCCTGTGTTGGGCTCCCTGCTCAGTGGGGAGTCTCCTTTTCCCTCTCCCACTCCCCCTGCTTGTGTGCGCTCTCTCTCTCTCTCTCTCTCTCTCACTGTGTCTCTGTCAAATAAATACATAAATAAAATCTTTAGGGAAAAAAAAGAAAATTGCCAACAATGAGAAGATTTAACAATTAAAGGCTGACTGAGCAACAGTACTTTGGTCATATAATTAAGTACTATGCAAACATTAATATTGTCAAGGAGAAAGGTCATAAGTGAAAAAAGCAGAATATAACGTAATGTGTCATATCATACTTTTGTTTAATGAGAAAAATTAAGAAAAGTTGTATGGCATGCATTGGAAAAAGACTATCATGAAATCCCCCCCCCCCCCCCCGCCATTTTTTCTCTAGTAATGAGATATTGGGGTATGTTATATTCCAGATTCTTCAATGATCAGGTACTACTTTTACCAGCTGGGAAATTTTTTTTAAATGGATCCTTCACCCCTTCAAAGTACATTGAGAATATTTCACTTACTTTATTTTTTAAAAGATTTTATTTATTTGAGAGAGAGTGAGAGAGATCATGAGCAGGGGGAAGGGTAGAGGAAGAAGCAGACTCCTGCTGAGCAGGGAGCCTGATGCGGGGCTTAATCCCAGGACCTTGGGATCATGACCGGAGCCGAAGGCAGATGTTTAACAGACTGAGCCACCCAGGCGCCCCTGTATGTGTGTGTGTTTAATGCTATCGTCACTTTTTGGTAGGAGAAATGGCTTTGTGTCTTTAAGAAGGTGCAGTTTTATCCAAAAGGAAGTTATATCCCTTAGCAGGAACTCAGTAAAACAATATATCTTCTTTTTGTTTTGATATGATGATGCCTCAAAAAGATTTAATGTGTATGGCCATTGGTATTTGGATCAGTGGACTGTCCCATTTGCTAAAGGTGGATGAATGGCAGTAGGCTTTGGGAACCCTTCTCTTTGCTATGTTCAAAGCACTACTTTGAGTTTTGGACCCTATCTTTATTTGGAAGTGTTCATGGTTTGGGAAGAATGAGAAGCATTAGAAGATGATGGTTCTAATGAGCAGGATGTCTAGGGGTATCAGAGTGGTGGAGGAGGATTTTGGGGAGTGAGGGGTGGGTTTATTTTGTCTTTGGTAGGAGTGAGTGATGGCTGCTGAGAGTAGAAAAGTCTGTATTATCTGTACTGTCTGTTGAGGTGAACTTGAACCATGGAGATTGATTGAGTTAGTGGATAAGTAGCAATGAAATCATGGGCTGTCAAACCTTATGCTTCCTCAGCCCTTACTATCACCAATTACTTGGGCAACGCATAGGCTGGGTGGAAGATAAATGCAGCGGCCATTCCCAGAGAAGGCTTTGAGAAGCCAGTCCAGAATATGGGTGTGTGGGTTAAACTAGCTTCTCTTGGGCTTATTAGGGCTGGGAGATCGTGACATGGGCCAAAGGCAGATGCTTAACCAACTGAGCTGTCCAGGCGCCCAGGACCACAAAGAGGTTTTCTTCATGTGGGTTATGTCTATTGACATTTGCCATGAAATGAAAACAGAAACTTTAAAAATATTTAATTTCTATGGGGTGCCTAGGTTACTCCATCAGTTGAGTAGACAACTCTTGGTTTCAGCTCAGGTCGTGATCTTGGGGTCCCAGGATCTAGCCTTATGTCGGGCTCCATACTCGGTAGAGAGTCTGCTTATGGATTCTCTCTCCCTCTCCCTCTGCTTCTCGTGTTTTCTCCCTCTTTCTCTCTCTTAAACAAGTAAATAAATCTTTAAAAATATTTAATTTTTAAATTAATTTTTATAAATTTTATTTTATTTTATTTTATTTTTTTTTTTTAAAGATTTTATTTACTTATTTGACAGACAGATCACGAGTAGGCAGAGAGGCAGGCAGAGAGAGAGAGAGGAGGAAGCAGGCTCCCTGCTGAGCAGAGAGCCCGATGCGGGACTCGATCCCAGGACCCTGAGATCATGACCTGAGCCGAAGGCAGCGGCTTAACCCACTGAGCCACCCAGGCGCCCAATTTTTATAAATTTTAGATAGATTTATTTACTTTTGAGAGAGAGAGATCTTGAAAGCTCAAGAGTGAGTCGGGGAGGAGCAGAGGGCGAGAATCCTCCAGCAGACACACCACTTAGTACAGAGCCTGACACAGGGCTGGATCTCATAACCCATTAGATCATGACCTGAACCCAAACCAAGAGTCAGATGCTTAACTGAGTGAGCCACCCATGTGCCCCAACTTTTAAATTAATTTTTAAAAATAGTGTATTACATATTAATTAAAATTTGTATACACAACAATATTGTTTTGGATGATACATTGAAAAGAGTGGCCCCGTTTTAAATTTTTGTAAATCTCTTTAATGTCTGACTTAATAAGACGGTTGGATTCTCATATCTACTTTCTCACACTGACTGTTGTGATATGCTTTGGTTGAAGTATATGAAGAAAATCTGGCCTTGCACAGATACGTAGTTAAAAAAGAGAGGAGTGTTTTATTGGTTCTTAAGATAATTTTGGATATTCTTTGATACTATATCAAAACTTGACGGGAGGTAGTTTCTTTTTTTTTTTTCTTTAAAGGTTTTATTTATTTATTTGACAGAGAGAGAGGGAAAGAGGGAACACAAGCAGGGGGAGTGGGAGAGACAGAAGCAGACTTCCTGCTCAATGCGGGGCTTGACCTCAGGATCCCTAGGATGATGACCTGAGCTGAAGGCAGACAGGCAGACACTTTTTTTTTTTTTTTTAAAGATTTTATTTATTTATTTGACAGACAGAAGATCACAAGTAGGCAGAGAGGCAGGAAGAGAGAGAGGGAAGCAGGCTCCCTGCTGAGCAGAGAGCCGGATGCGGGGCTCTATCCCAGGACCCTGAGACCATGACCTGAGCTGAACGAAGGTGGAGGCTTAGCCCACTGAGCCACCCAGGCAGACGCTTAATGACTAAGCCACCCAGGCACACCCAGGAGGTAGTTTTGTAAACGTTAGATGCAATGTGAAACCTGAAGCCATATCAGTGACCTCTTTCTGTTCTTTTACAATTGAAATCCCTTGGTCTCTCCTGCACTTTAAATGGCCTTTTACTAATGAAGTGATTTTGTTTTCTTGGTCATTGGTCATTTCTCGGAGATACTCATTCCCTGAGTCATGTGGGTCTTCCAGATGCTGACATATTGTGTAGTATTTAAAAAATTGCATTTGTTATATCTCACCTATCTTGTTAGGGAAGTTTTTAAGTCAGTTTTTTCAAGCTCATGATGATAGATACAAATTTCTCAAAACCCTAATTTTGCTTGATAATTCAAACGTTATCAATGTTAGCAAATACTATGAGTTGTTTTCCTTGAAACAACAGACTTACTCATTTTTGAAAAAATGTCTGCCCTGTACTAATCTATATAACGGTACTTTTTCAGCTGTCTTAAGTAAAAACGCTTTTTTTTTTTAAGATTTTTATTTATTTATTTGACAGACAGAGATCACCAGTAGGCAGAGAGGCAGGCAGAGAGAGAGGAGGAAGCAGGCTTCCCGCTGAGCAGAGAGCCCGATGCGGGGCTCGATCCCAGGACCCTGGGATCATGACCTGAGCCAAAGGCAGAGGCTTTAACCCTCTGAGCCACCCAGGCGCCCCAAAAACGCTCTTTTAATAAACTGGCTAGTTTAGCTTGCAACTCCCAATTGCGCAAATGATTTTTCTGGAGGCAGATGTCATCATATTGATATACAGCAGAAGAGCTTTATGCCTGTTTCCCATTTTGTCACCCAGAATATTAAAAAGCATGTGCTTAGGAGTTGAGAGCTAATAAAATGAATAATTATTACTTCATCAGTGTTCTTCATGGACATTATTTTTTTTAAGGATTTTATTGATTTATTAGAGAGAAACAGAAAGTGCAAGCAGTGGGGGCAGAAGGCAGAGGAAGAAGCAGACTTCCCGCCGAGCAGGGAGCCTGATGCAGGGCTTGATCCTGGGATCATGTCCTGAGCTGAAGGCAGACAGTTAACCAAGTGAGCTACCCAGAGGTCCCTTCATGGACATTCTTTAGGAAACGCTTTTTTTTTTTTTAAT
Source organism: Mustela nigripes (assembly GCF_022355385.1). Taxonomy (NCBI): domain Eukaryota; kingdom Metazoa; phylum Chordata; class Mammalia; order Carnivora; family Mustelidae; genus Mustela; species Mustela nigripes. Next base: position 21,513,610 of record NC_081564.1, read on the forward strand.
TACAAGTGTACAATAATCAAGAGTGCATTTTGGTACCACTGTTTTGATTCATGCAACAATAGCTCTTCCCACGTGGCTTTCACACAATTAGGGCAAATATCGGCACAACTCTAAAAGGCAGATAATGTCTTTTATATATTTTTTTTAAGATTTATTTATTTTAGAGGGAGAGCATGTGAGCAGGCAGAGGGAGAGGGAGGGAGACTCTCAAGAAGACTCCACACAGAGTCAGTCTCATGACCCTGAGATCATGACCTGAGCCAAAATCAAGGGTTGGATGCTTAACCTGCTGAGTTGCCCAGGTGCCCCAGTATCTTGGTATTATTACAAAAATAGTTTTGTCCTCATAAGGTCTCTGAAAAGATTTAAAGATCTCCCAGGGGCTTGCAGACTGGACTTTGGGTACCACTGGCATAGGTGGCATTTAATAGAAATTGGGATGAAATAGTTTTGCAGGTGCTTGCCTCTCTGTTATCTGAGAACATTAGCACAGACCATTGTGATGGCGGCAATATATATTTTTAAAGTATTATACACCCATGATTGCATCCCGAGCCTTTAACAATATTTGGAATCACAAAGCCATTACCATCGAGACACCTTTGAAAATAAAATGCCTCCCCATTTTCTTCTTCCCTTTCTTTTTTTTTTTTTTTCTGTCCATCATCACCCACCTTTGCCAAGCACCGGTGTTCCTTATTCCATGGTTTGGGTTTGAAAAGGTGTGGCTCTTGAGGGCCCTCATCCTTGTGTCTCTTTCTCAGGACACTGCTTATTCTGAAAACCCAAGCCAGGTGTCTAGTTCAAGCCCAGGCCTGGGGCAGGCAATGACCTGATCCTTGCCATGTAAATCCTCACTGAATCGCATGAGACTCCAATTTAGCAGCTCACGGAACTATAAGGTGAGCACCGTTTCCCAGCCAGTTATGACTCGCTCTAAAGCCATAGCCGGGCCATTAATGTATTTTGGGTCTTGTCCTCTTTTATATCTTGCCAGACTCTGAGAATCTACCATACAGCTACTGGCAATAGGCCTCTGCCAAAATGTTCTATGAATGTATCATTTTACACCTCATTTTTCCTTGTTTCCCTCTGTGATGGCGCCTTGCCTGTGTTTCTCTCTCACCTCTTTCCACCCACTTAAAGAAAAATTATTCATTTAACTTACTCCTGCATTGTGATACAGACTTGCAGCTTCTGTGGTTACTCACTGTGAAAGAGATGCCGAAGAATGAAAATGCTCATATCTCCCTGTAGGGCCCTTCCTTTCTCAACCCCCAGGAGTTCTCTTTAGGGTCCTTTTATGGGTTGAATTGTGTCACCTCCAAATTTCATATGTCGGAAGTCCTAACCCCTGGCACCCGGGGGGAGGGTGGGAATGTGATCGTATTTGGCAGTAAGGTCTTTATAGAGGTAATCAAGTCAGAATGAGATTATTGGGGGACCTGATCCAGTATGACCTGTGTCTTTATAAAATGGGGAAATCTGGACACAGACACGTACACAGAGAGGACGCTGTGTACAGATGGGAGGCAGTGATAGTCGTGATGATTCTACAAACCAAGGAAGCCCCGAGATTGCCGGCAAGCCACTGGAAGCTAGGGGAGAGGCCTGGAACAGGTTTTCCCTCAGCCCTCAGACACCTTGATCCCCAACGTCTGGCCTTCCTGAACTATGAGACAATCAGTTTCTGCTGTTCAAGCCTCCCAGTGTGTGGTACTTTGTTCGGGCAGTGCTAGGAGACCAACATTGGCCCCAAGGCTGACTGCTTTCTCTCCAGGCCCCACAGTCCTGTTATTCACGTTGGACCTTTGTTCTCCAGATCGCAGCCCAGACATCCTCCCAGAGTTACATGTGCCCCCTGCCTGCTCAGAGCAAGGGTCCCTTAGGCTCCCGTGAATGAGGAACACGGGGTTGAGGGTGGCGTCTTCCGGAAGGATGGACGGAGATGGTGTGGGACTCCGCTGCCATCCCTTCTGTTCATTCCTCTCCCCCGGCATCGATTCGAGATGTTGAAATCTAACTGGCCTCCACTTGCTCCTCAGTTCTGTGGCGCAAGGAGCGTTGAGCCAGCATGGCGACAGTTGGCTTTGTTTTCTCCAAGTGCTTTCTCCATGGGACCCTCCCGTGGGTTCCCAGCTGACTGCTTCTTTGCACCGCACAGCTGGGAAAGGTGGCCAAGAAAAGCGAGCTGCTGGAATGCTCGGGGCCCCAAAACATTGCCCTTTGTGGTAGTTTGGCTCTTGCCAGGATGTCCTTGTAAAACTTTTATGAAGATGTTGTTGTACTTGCATCGGAGGTTGAAAATTGCTGTTAACTCTGCTAAGTCCCGTGTCCCCCAGGAATGTGGGACGCTGAGGAAATGCCTCTGGCCCTCCCTTCTGGACGGGCGCTCGACTGCAGCAGCTGCCTGCCCAGAAAGTTGAGCTGGATGGATGGATTAAGGGACATCAGCTAGGCCTTTGTTTAAAAATATTTAAAATATGTTTGAACCTCCCTTTTATCAACAAAGAACAGTTCCTTTCAGCAGAGAGAAGTTTTTCATTTCCACATTTTTTTGCGATTTTGTTTGGTTCTTTTGTATACTTGCCGACTTCGGAAAAGTGTCCCCATTCACATTTTGAAAACCGAGTACAAAGGGCGTGCATAGTTATGTGCTATTTTGCTTAAGGGAAAAGAGCAGTTTACTTCTATTAAGAACATAATGTGTATGAAGATAATCTTCTCTGGCTTGCGTTAACTTTTTCTGGTGCTGAGTTTTGACATTTGAGAAAAAACGTGTTTGAGAATGTATGTATTTCAAACTTCTTCGGGATTAGGTGTTCATGGGGATTAATTAGTACTAAGAGTGAGCTTTGGAAGTTATCAAGAAAGAAACAGAAAATAGGTTCTTATGTCCCAGTCTGCTGGGTCTTAGAACCAGGAATGTTAACCCACTCAGAGTCCTTGACGCGTAGGCATTTTGAGTTAAGTGTCAGAATAAGGTAGCATTTTCCTAAAATAAGATCCAGGTTTTTTCCCCCTGCCTTCTTCTGTGATGATCACAGGTCTGTGTATCAAGTTTCTGCTTCACTTCAGATCTTCTCTGGGCATTTGCCCAGTGTTATTAGAAACCTGAGATACTTCTCTGCATACATGCAGAAAGGGCCAGCATGTTGCACAACTCCAGGGGCCCCATTCATCTGGAGAGTGAGTGGATTAGCCCAGGGTGTGAAGGGCGCCGGCTGGAGCCTGCCCCGGTGCAGGTCCACTCACTGGTGCCACCGACAGGAAAGGCCTGGTGGGTGGAGGTCCCTGCTTCTCGGGTCAGTTAATATACAGTTGTTTTTAGAAGTGGACCCCGATCGTAACCCCTGATGGTCTGTGTCCGTAAACCAAATCATTCATCTCAAGGAGGATTTGGCCAACTCTGGGTTATGGCTTTGCCCTCCGGCCACTAGCTCAGCCACAGCTTGACAGGACCGAGGCCACAGCCCGTGAAAGATCAATCTGGAGAATTATTAGTTGTCTCTTAAGGTTGCCTTAGACTTGCTGGAGGGCCAACCCTCACGTTTAGAGGAGTGTACTTGCATTTCTTCATTTTATACCCTTCTCCTACAAGTCATCCTGTCCTTCCATTGATTCTGGAGGCTGGCATCCGAGTGAAGACGTTGAGGGGGCTTGCAATAAGCATTCTAAAACATTTCCGAAGTTTCAGGACTTCGGATTGAGGTTAGTGATGTGTCAGCAGTGACCGAAGTTCCACTCTATCCAGAAAGGATATTTCTCTCCAGCTAGTCACATGTCCTCTGATGATCAGACGTTGGACATGTGGCACCTCTGTCTGGAATCCAGTGAACTTGCCATATTTGTAAGTCAGAAGTTCTGGGCGAATAATGGTGATTTCCCAGAGTCCTCCTCTGGAGAGGCTTAAGAAGCAGGGAGCTGGGATCCACTTGCCTTGTGCTGGAATTCTTGCCTTCGCACTTCCTGGTGTGTGACCTTGGGCAGGTCACCCACCCTCATCAGGCCGCAGTTTACTGCTCTGAAAATGGGATGATGTTGGACCATGCGGCAGGGTTGGTTTAAAGATCAAATATGTTCAGTGATATAATGCACCTAGAACAGGGCCTGGTGCTCTGTGTGTTTGTGTTACATAAGGTCTTTTGAACACTTTCACACTCTCTGCCATGTCTGTGTTGTCATTTATGTTGTATATATGTATGTATATTTAAAGATTTTATTTATTTATTTGACAGAGAGAGAGAGAGACAGCAAGAAAGGGAACACACACAAGCAGGGGGAGTGAGAGAGGGAGAAGCAGGTTTCCCGCTGAGCAGGGAGGCTGATGGGGGGCTTGATTCTAGGACCCTGGGATCATGACCTGAGTCAGAGGCAGATGCTTAACCAAGTGCCCCTATGTCATTCATATATATATATATATATACATATATATATATATATAAATTATATATATATTGCAGTCACTTAAAAATATATATATATATTTTTTAGTTTTTTTTTAAAGATTTTATTTATTTATTTGACAGAGAGAAATCACAAGCAGATGGAGAGGTAGGCAGAGAGAGAGAGAGGGAAGCAGGCTCCCTGCTGAGCAGAGAGCCCGACGCGGGACTCGATCCCAGGACCCTGAGATCATGACCTGAGCCGAAGGCAGCGGCTTAACCCACTGAGCCACCTAGGCGCCCTATATATTTTTTTTAAGTGACTGCAATTCTAAGAACCAAAGAAAGTGACTTATTTTGGTGATCCTTAGATTGTCTTTTTTTTATATCCTGTTCTCTCAAATTGGAATGTCTTAAAATTCATGGCTTGGTCTGGGTTAATTTTTTTTTTCTTGTTCACTAAAAGATGTGATTGATGGTGTCTTAGATTTGGTGAGAAAGGTATTTTTTAAAGGAAACTGTAGCAAGAGTTTGTGCTGGTTATCTTTTCTAATTCATGATAACACAAATAGATGTCTGTTGCTTCTAGAAGTCTACCTGTCTGCCACCTAGAATCTTCTGTGGGTCAGTAGTGGCTCATGGCTTATGCTTTGGGAAACACAAAGTGCCATGAGCGAATGCCGTGAGCACGGTTTTCAGCTCATGTTCTGTGGAACAGCTTGGAGGCTCCTGCCAGGAGCAAAGAGCCACAAGAAGTTGCTTCAGATTCTCTTTACCTGGCATTGGCTCTGCTTTTGCCCATCTCAGAAATTGGAGTTTTGGTTACAGGTTGGTTTTCAGAAAGGGCTTCCATTACTGAACATGGTTTGAAACCCAGCAATAAGCCATCCTTCCATTTGCCTCATGCTCAGTCTACCCAGGTCCCACAGGCTGGACAGGATGTAAAAAGGATTCTCTCCATCCCTAGGAGAGGGAGAGCACATTGGCCCCCTGGCCGAGGGGAGGCAGCTCTGTCCACCGCTAGAGCTGGTATTGAGTACCACAGCGATGGCTAGAGACAGGGACGTCTGGCCGTCAAACATTGCCCTCAAGGAGGAAGTGTGTGGTTTGCAGGCTGATTCCTGGGATGGAAGTGAGCTGGCAGACTGACATGTGAGGCCTATCCGGACATAGAAGGGATGGGACTGGAGTGTAGTACAGAAAAGGGCAGGAGTGATAGATACTTCTTGCTAATACCTATAGAATGTATGTCATCCTGGTAGATGGAAGTGTCTGATGGCACTTTTTAGATTTTTCTGAGCAGTCTTTTGTTTCAATTTTCTTGATTTTCCTTCCTTTCCTCCCTCCCTCCCTCCCTCTCTTCTTCTTCTTCTTTTTTTTTTTTAAGATTTATTTATTTATTGGAGCACCAGTAGAGGGAGAGGGAGAAGCAGACTCCCTGGTGAGCAGGGAGCTTGATGTTGGGCTGGATCGCAGGACCCTGGGATCATGACCTGAGCCGAAGGCAGACACTCAACTGACTGAGCCACCCAAGTGCCCCAAGGGCTGTTGCTGTCTATGTAAGCCAGAGTGCAGAATGGAGAGTGTGGGGAAGCTAGTTTTTGCCTTTTCTCCTGTAGGAAGAGAGGCTTGTCTGCAAAGCTTGTCTCTCAGTCCTTTATTACTTTTTTCAGTTTTTAAAAAAAAGATGTTATTTGTTATTACTTATTATTTATTTGAGAGAAAGGAGCATGAGTGGGGGAGGGGGATTGGGTAAAGGGAGAGGGAGAAGCAGGCTTCCTGCTGAGCAGGGATCCTGGGACCATGACCTGAGCCAAATGCTTAACAGACTGAGCCACCCAGGCACCCCTCTCTCTAAAGTCCTTTAAAGTCTGTCAGAGACAATTTCCCTGCTGGCTTCTTGAACCTTGAGCCGAGCAAAAATTACTTAATTGCCCAAAGCAAATATACAAGGTTACTATGGAGGCTTGCCCGTATTCCCGCTTAAATTTTATCTGCAAGAGAGCTGGGAACAAAGCGAGGCATTCCTGCTTCTTGATCCTCTTTGGGCATTGTGTGGCATCCTGTGGGGGCTCCGCTGCTTCAGGCCTGGGTTGTAAGCTGTCTTAGGGATGTGGGAATCAAGCTAGGTCAGTTCTGGAGGGAAAATAGGGCCTAACGGCCATGACCCCTTTCCACCCTAAAATGTGTTTAGCCATAAGGGTCTTGGCAGCCAAGTGTGATCCTAGGGCACCAGAAGCCTTGACTGGCTATTTCCCGCCTCCTGGCACATCTTGATTTGTTGCGAAGGTGGGTTTAAATTAGATCTAAAAGACAGAGTGTGCATAGAGCAGTGTAGATTAACATGGAGCATCTTAGGGCTGTATGTTTTGGACTCAGGAGAGCAGTTTCTAAATTCTGACTTTGCTGAGGGACTTTGCAGTTTTAAGACTGTGCTTTGGTGGCACTGGTTACAAGATAAGATTCCCAGTTACAAAATTCCAAGCTGAGGATTATCATCTGCAGCCATTCCGCAGTGGGGTCCTTGGTCTGACTCCTCACTGTGTCGCTCACAGCCCTGGTCACAGCATATGTCACTCTGAGGGTACCCAGTAAATTTGTTGAACAGGTTCATAAACTTAAAAGTGGCTTGCTGGTTAGGTTATAATGTTCAGTCTTTCTGAGACCTTGTCTGTTACATTGCATCAGTGACGTTGAACCCCGCATCCCCCTGAAACGGTGTCATGCGTAGCGGTGGGAAGCAAGCGTTTGTTATACTCGGTTTAGCAGTCTGGACAACTTTGGGGGCAGGAGGGGCAGTCAAGAAGGATGCCTTGAGAAGCAAATGGCTATTCTCCCCAGTTGTTAATTAGAGCTGAGGTTACAATTCTTTGTGGTGAGTTTTGTTGTTGATGAAACATAATAACCAGATGACCTGTCAGCCACTCTCTGAGGGCATATGGGCTGGCAGTAAATCAGCACGCAGTAAATCAGTGATTGATACATTTAGAGATGGATAAAACAGTTGGGTTTTACTTTCGTCTCTCTGAAATCCAGAGAAGGAGGAAAAAGTCATTATTTTTCCTCTTGGGAAAGACAGGTATATGACACAATGGTTAAGACTGATAAGTCGGGGTGGGGGTAGGGGCCGTGGTGGGGAGGAGGGGAGTCCCAGTGGCTTGTTTGAATGTGGGTCCAGCAGCCGCTCTGTTTCTTTGGGTATGTCACCCCCTGAGCCTGGCTCCTCCTCACGGCATGAGGGGCAGTCATCTCTGCCCAGCCCACTTCACAATGGGGAAGCAGATGGGACCGTGTGACAAGTTGCAAGGGCTGTACCCCCGAAAGTGCTCACCGCTGCCAGGGCGGAGGATGTAAGAGTGGCCCACAGGGGGCTGCAAGGACAGGAGGAGCCCTAGGCTTGTGACTGGCCCCATTCTCTTCTCCTACCCTCCTTGGGTATTGATTCACCCAGTTCCCTTCGTTTGGCGTATTTCCCAGTTTGGCTTCTCTCTTAGTTCAAGGTAAACAAGTTACTGTGTTCAAAACTGAATGGATTGTATCTGGTACATTCTGTCCTTGGATCTTATAGCAAGGACTAAATGGTATTCTGGGAGCTTGGCAAAGTGAGTACGGGCTTCATCACCAGAGAAGAACGTCGTCGCGTGGGAAGGCGAAGCCCTGGGGGAGAGTGCTGCTTTCTGGTCCCTAGTATCGCGCTGATCACAAGCGCTAGTGAAAATTACCTTCTGGTACTCACTCTGCCATCCTTCCCAAGGGAAGGCTGAGTTGCTTCTCAAATTTCTCTTGTAACCACTGGGATGAGAGTTCTGGTTTGGTTGGCGGGAAAAAAAACCCAACAAAAAACAAACTAGAGCTCCGAACCAAGAAAATACAGGCTGATCTTTTCGGAGGAAGAAGGAAGCTCCATTTATATGAGCCTCTGGTCCAGCAGCTCGTGGCTCCCCACAGGGGGAAGTGAGCCCCTAGCAGTGGACCCGGCCGGTCAATGAACACTATGCTTTGCCCCCCTTACTGCCACGCCCCTTAACGCCCCCCCTCCGGACCCCTACTTTGTTTTTT
>NC_081564.1:21522153-21574683 GCF_022355385.1 Mustela nigripes
CCCCCCCCCCCCCCCCCCCCGTTTCCCTGTCCTGGAAGAGCAGCATGGCAGTTCAGGATGGAGATACATCTTTGGCCTGCGTTGACCTCTTTCAAATAGGATTACACTCTTCTACGGCTAAGAAGTTACCCATTCTTTAAGGGGCGTGCTTACATCTAGAAGTAATGGCATCTTATTACCATAGTAATATTAGAGCCATATGCAAATGCCATTTCTGTAAATAAAAATAAGCAAATAGTGGCCATTTCATGCTGTTCCAGCGTTTCTTGAGAGTTATGATTTCTGTCATATAGTGTCAATTGCAGATAGAAAGTGGGAATCCTAATTTGAGTATGTTCCTTGTGTATGCCTGTTTTTATTTTTGGTCTAGGCAAGTAATTTTCATAGAGTTCTCAGAGGTTTGCCTTCATCAGAAGCACCTGGAAAACACGTTACAAAACCAGAGTCTGTGTCCCAGTCCCAGAGGTTCTGATTGGGGTTATGTGTGTGACTGGACTGCATGTTTTCTCTGTGAGGTAAAATTTACATGGAGTGAAATGTACCAGTCTGAAGTATATTATCCTGCAGGTTTGGATAAATGCGTCCCCTTGTGTAATCCAACCTTATCTTTTTTGTGTAAAGAAATTTCACCCCAGAAATTTCCATCGTGTCCCTTCAAAGCCAATCTCCACTAGATTGCATTTTTTTTTAAAGATTTTATTTATTTATTTGAGAGAGAATGAGTAGTGGGGAGAGGTAGAGGGAGAAAGAGAGAGAGAGAGGGAGAAAGAGAGAAGCAGACTTCCCGATGAAGAGGGAGCTCGAGCCTAGGACCCTGAGATCACAACCTGAGCTAAAGGCAGATGCTTAACCGACCAAGCCACAAAGCCGCCCCTAGACTGCATTTTTAACACTGCTCCAGGGCTTCTAATAAGCTGAAGCCAGAGGGTCACTATTAATTAATGAACAACAGCACAGCCTGGACATTAAACCTTAGCAGAAAGGGTTAGGGATTGGGGTTGCTATCCTGAATTTAAGATTATTGAATTCTCTAGCTCTTGAATTATACTGATAGGGACTATATTTTTATTATTTATTTATTTATTTCTGAAGTAAGCTCCACACCCAGTGTGGAGCCCAATATGGGGCTTGAACTCATAACCCTCAGATCAAAACCTGAGCCAAGGGGCACCTGGGTGGCTCAGTGGGTTGGGCTTCTGCCTTTGGCTCAGGCTATGATTCCAGGGTCCTGGGATTGAGCCCTGCATCAGGCTCTCTGCTCAGCGGGGAGCCTGCTTCTCACCCCACCCCACCCCGCCTGCCTCTTTGCCTACTTGTGATCTCTGTCAAATAAAATCTTTTTTTTTTTTTTTTCTGTCAAATAAAATCTTAAAAAACAAAAACCTGAGCCAAGATCAAGATTTGGATGCTTAACTGTCTGAGCCACCCAGGCACCCTATGGGGACTGGTTTTTTTTTTTTTTTTTTTTTAATTTTATTTATTTATTTGAGAGAGAGCATGAGCATGAGAGGGGGGGAAGATCAGAGAGATGCAGACTCCCTGCTGAACAGGGAGTCAGATGCAGGACTTGAACACGGGATCACAACCTGAGCCAAAGGCAGTCGCCCAACCAACTGAGCCACCCAGGCACCTGGGACTATATATATATATATTTTAAAGATTTTATTTATTTATTTGACAGACAGGGATCACAAGTAGGCAGAGGCACAGGCAGAGAAGAGGAAGCAGGCCCCCTGCCGAGCAGAAAGCCCGATGTGGGGCTCGATCCCAGGACCCTGAGATCATGACCTGAGCCAAAGGCAGAGGATTAACCCACTGAGCCACCCAGGCTCCCCTGGGACTATATTTTTAAAAGAGACCATTTGAGGGTTGGTTAAGCTTCTGCTTTTAGCTCAGATCATGATCCCAGGGTCCTGGAATGGAGACCCACGCTGGGCTCCCTGCCCAGCTGTGAGTCTGCTTCCTCCTCTCCCTCTGCCCCTCCCCCTGCTCTCCTTTCTCTCTTACTCTCTTTCTCTTAAATAAATAAATAAAATCTTTAAAAAAGAGAGTTTGGTGACTTGGTTAGAAGGAAACTGCATAACAAAAATAACCTCAGCCTGGGTAGCTTATAAACAACAGAAATCAATTCCTCACAGCTCTGGAGGCTAGACGGCTGAGATCAGGGTGCCACCACTGCCTGGTGCATATATCTTTAGGGCCACAGACTTCTGGTTGTGTCCTCATGTGGCAGAAGAGGCTGGGGAGCTCTCTGGAACCTTGTTCATAAGGTGCTAAGCGTGTTCATGAGGGTTCCACTCTCATGATCTGAGATCTGAATGCTCCCCTGGGAGTATTTTGGGGGTAAGCACCTCCCCAAAAGCCCTACTACTAATGCTATCATCTTTGGGGGTGAGGAATACGACATTAAGAATGCTGGAGGGATGGGGCGCCTGGGTTGCTCAGTGGTTTGAAACCTCTGCCTTCGGCTCGGGTCGTGGTCCTGGGGTCCTGGGATCGAGCCCTGCGTGGGGCTCTCTGCTGGGCAGGAAGCCTGCTTCCCTTCCTCTCCCTCAGCCTGCCTCTCAGCCTGCCTCTCTGCCTACTTGTGATCTCTGTCTGTCAAATAAATAATAAATAAAATCTTTAAAAAAAAAAATGCTTTAAAAAAAAGAATGCTGGAGGGACACAAAAATTCAGACCACAGCAGAGGCCATCGCCTGCCAGGCTCTTGCTTGCCCTGCCCCCTTCTTGGAGGGGGTCCCCTGCAGCTCCATGGTTAGGGTTTCCCAAATACCCAGTCTTCTGGGGCTGTTCCAGTCATTCTAAGTGGGTGACCTCTCCATCCTTGGCTTCTGCCCAGTGACTCATGTGAGTGCACTGTCTCCCTTTATGATGCTGCCATTTATTTTTCGTAACTAAAGGTCTGTCCTCTGACATGCATGAACTCATTTGATCTAGGGCCAGTGGTTGACGCCTCTGCCTCCCCCTGGGGAGAGAAGGCACATGCCATGTTCAGCCTAGAAGAGTCTGAATGGAATGGGCATTCACAGGGTAGGTGTTCAGAAGTGGGCACAGTGGTGGTGAGCTCAGGGATTCTGAGAACGGAAGGAGGCAGTGGGACTAGAGTCAGGCCAGGAAGAGTGCGCGAGGCCAGGAAGGGGGCATAAGGACCTCCAAAGGACTTAGGGGAATTTTTGATGACATCTTGCTTTTATTTTAATTAGGATTTGATACTCTTCAGCAGTCTTTGCCTTTTCTTTTCGTTTCTAGAAATTCTGTGTATTAGATGGGGCAGGTGGTTCAGTCCAGCTTCTTGAAAATTGAGGTCCAGAGAGAAAAAGTGATTTGCTCACAAGTACATAGCAAGATTAGTGGCAGCCTGAGTTTCTGACCCATGCAATCTCAAGTTTCCGGTGTCACCTGACCACCCACTGGTCTCTGACCCCAGAACACCTTCATAGCTGGTTCCTTGCTGTGTTTCGTTTTGTTATGCCCTGCATGACGCTACTTAAACAAAATCTTTTTTAAAACAACATTTCCCCTGCAACTGGTAGCATCAAACGTGTTTCTTTATCTTCTAGATTCAAGCTGGTCTTAACTTTCAATTTGATACTTTTAAGATAACTTGAGGAGGACAAGGGAAGAGATTGCTTGAACTTTTGTTTTCTTTTTCTTTCTTGAGATTGTAGGGGAGCATTCAGATCTCAGAGTCTAAAGTTAATAGAGTAGTCACTAGCCGGACTAATTAAAATTAACTAAAATTAAATAAAACTTAAAATTTACTTCTCCCCTTGCACTAGACACATTTCAGTTGCCTAGGGGTCACATGAAGCTCATGGCTCCTACGTTAGTGCAGGACTAGAATGTTGCTATCATTCTAGAAGGTTCTTTTGGACAACGCTGGTCTCAAGCGGCAATCTCAACTGAGTGACTTCTCCATAACCTCCTAATCTCCAAACCTCCAACTCTGACTTCTCCATCACCTCTGACACGAGTGCAGAGAGAGGGGATGAAGTTGTCTGTGGAACTGACACATGACTCAGGCCACGTTCTAACATTCTCTGGTTCATCTCCTGAAAAGACATGAGCAATCTCTTGTTTTTTCACAGAGATGGAAAACCTCTGACTTTAGCTGTTACTCTGACTCTTTATAGTGGTGCTCGAGGTGCTCCTGTGTCTGGGCAGCGTGCTGTGGTAGGATCTAGAATCAGTTGGTATCATCTATTGCATAGTTACAATTATGTGTGGCAAAAAATCCACACATTTTCAGCGTGGCAATAGCTGCCGGTATTTGGGGAGACCCCACAGGGGAGGACAGCAGCAGGAAAGACCTCATATAGGGAGTGAGCTACCATGTTGACGCCTCTGCCCTTAAGAATGTTCTCTGTAGGAGCGCCTGGGTGGATCAGTGGGTTAAGCCTCTGCCTTCGGCTCAGGTCATCATCTCAGGGTCCTGGGATGGAGCCCCGCATTGGGCTCTCTGCTCAGCAGGGTGCCTGCTTCCCCCCCCCCCCCCGCCGCCCCCCCCCCCCCCCCTGCCCCATGCCTCTCCCCGCCTGCCTCTCTGCCTACTTATGATCCCTGTCTGTCAAATAAATAAATAAATAAATAAATCTTTAAACAGAATGTTCTCTGTGGCGGCTGCTGGTCTCTGACTGGAATGGGTACGTGGGTTCTGTGAGTCTGCAAGAATAAAGCCCTCAGTGTGGAGTTACAGGAAAGGTACTACTCTTCACGGAGACACGTTGAGCTAAGCTGTTTTATGTGAAGTCGGCTTATGCTGTGACTATCCTTTAGGAGGGGCGAGCCAAGGAAGGTTCTTGTATACCTGAGTGTGCACACTGCCTCTGATTGGGTGGCAAGACATCCCAAGGGCTCTGCTCTAGGTTTTAGTCTCTTTTCTGCCAAGATCCGGATTTACAAAGCATGGAAAAGAACCACTTTCATCCTAGCTGTCAAGACAAGGCGCTCTCTCTTCCTGGGGTTTCCATGGCCCAGTTCTGAGCTAGACTAGAATCAGCAGTAGAGAGGTCCCTTTTCTCTCCGCTAGATCATTCACGTACTTAGGAATTACAAGCCGTTCTTCCTGACTGCGGCTGTTGAATGTATTAATGTAGAATACTAACCGTTTAGAGACACAGAGCATTTTCATTGCCTCTGAATGTGTCTTGTCCCAGCTTTCAGTCCCTTCCTCCACATTAGCCCCACACAGTCACTGATCTGCTTTCTGTCACAGTAGATGGGCTTACACTCTCCAGAATTCCAGTATGAATGGAACCATGTATTATGTACCCTTTAGGGAGGAAAGGGGAGGAATTCTAGGTGAGTTTATTCAGCATGATGATTTGGAGGTTCATGTGTTGTGGCATGTGTCCAGGTTTTTGTTGCTGAGTCGTAGTGCGTTCTCTGGATGTCCCCCCATTCATTTATTCATTTACTTGTTAGTAGACCTTGGGTTGTTTCCATTTTGGGGCCATTACAGATAAAGTTGCTGGGACTATTTGAGTACAAGATGTGCATGGGCAGATGTTTCCATTGCTCTTGTGTGTAAATATCTAGGAGTAGAATGGCCGGGGCAGCTAGTGGGTCTGTGTTTTACTACGTAAGAAACTGCCAGACTGTTTTCCAGAGTGACTATGCCACTTTGCATTCTCAGAAGCAGTGTATGAGGGTCCCTATTGCTGACGTCCTCGCCAACACAGTCTTATTAGTGCTGAAATTTTAGCCATTCTAGGCGATGTGTAGTAGTTATCTCTTTGTGGTTTTAGTTTGCATTTCTCTGATGACTGGTGGCGTTGAACATCTTTTCATGGACTTATTGCCGTTCTTCTTTCTTCTTTGTGAAATCTCTATTTAAATCTTTTTTTTTTTTTTAAGATTTTATTTATTTATTTGACAGACACAGATCACAAGTAGGCAGAGAGGCAGGCTCCCTGCTGAGCAGAGAGCCTGATGCTGAGCAGAGAGCCTGATGCGGAGCTGGATCCCAGGACCCTAGGATCATGACCTGAGCTGAAGGCAGAGGCTTAACCCACTGAGCCACCCAGGGGCCCTGGTAATGGCAGTTCTATTCCTTCCACTCATCCTTGATTCCTCGCTTTCTCCCCCACCTGCCTTCAGTTCATCAGCCAGTTCTACTGGCTCTGTGTTCAGATTCCAGCCCCTTTCTGTTCCTTGTACTTTTCTACCCAGCCCACTATCATTTATCCTCCCAATCACTGAGAGAGGCTCCTAACAACATTCCAGCCACTTCCTGCCCCTGTCCCCATTCCATCTTTTCCCAAATGTAGCAGGTAGAACAGTCCCGTGAAAGCATAAGTCAGACCTTGTTGCTACACTGTTTAGAATTTACCACTAACTTCTGAAGGCCTATGGAATCCTTTGTGGTTTGGCTTGCTGCAGCCTCTTCCCTCTTCTCCTGCCTCTCTCCACGCGCCTTTGCTCACTCTGTTCCAGCCACGCTAGCCTTCTTGCTGCTCTTCAGGCACGCCAGGCCTGCCTCGGGTTTTTGTACTTGCTGGTCCCTCTGTTGGGGGAGAATTTCCTGACCCCCAGGCGTGACCCTCCGCTTTACCTCTTTCAGTCTTGTTTAAATATCGCCT
Source organism: Mustela nigripes (assembly GCF_022355385.1). Classification (NCBI taxonomy): domain Eukaryota; kingdom Metazoa; phylum Chordata; class Mammalia; order Carnivora; family Mustelidae; genus Mustela; species Mustela nigripes. The sequence goes on from NC_081564.1 coordinate 21,528,738, forward strand.
TCTGCTCAGTATATGAATTTAATTTTGGATCCCTTCCCTTTACCCCCTTGACTCCAAACACCATATATAAAAAGAAAATTAAAGATGTAATTATGCTCAGAAACATATCTGCGAAAAGAAATAGAACAGAAATACAAAGCAAAGATTGATGCCGAAGGCTAAGTCCTACTCACTGTGAGTCTGGTAGTAGGCGGTGATGTGCAGAGCGCCACTCTGGTGGGGCACTGGGAACTAAAAGTAGCCCATGTGGGGAGGGGACCGGAGCCAGACTCACTGCTTCAAACCAAGGTCTGGGCTGGCCTGCTCCAGCTTGAAAGGAGGCTAAAAATATCTAAGACAATTACTGCTCAGAATGAAGCCTAGGGCGGTGGGAAGAAACAGATACAGATACAACCTTGAGCCTGCTCATGGGCAAGGTCACCTGGAGTCTTGATGACTGAAGCTTCCTAGTGTCATTTATATCCTGGGGGGTCCTGGTCTGTCAATGTAAGACCTGTTCCAGGCTTAGGGATCCTGGGAGATCCCTAACTTCCCCCTAGCCATAAACCCTTGGGAGAGAGTGGTATAGAGAGTGCCCCTTCACTCCCACTGTACCCCCAACCCATCCAATGGACTGCTGTATGGGTTGCAAACCAGAATTCCAAAACATCTTTGGAAAACCAACTCCGCTAAAGATAGCCAACACAGTCATCAACAGTGAGATTAATTTGTTCAGGATTAAATGAAAAGAGAGCATTCTGACAACGACCCTAAAATGCATGTTTTGAATTATCAGAGATGAAAGAAGGAATTCCAGCTATAAGAAAATATGAAACACTACGGGCAGAAAGAAAGTATTAATAAGTGGGTAGAAAATGAATAATGCACAAATGATGGAAATGGAAAATAGGCATTGAAATGTAAATCTTAATAAATGAAACTCCACACTGCACAAAGATGCAGGTAGGATTAGTGAATTGGACCAAGGATTCTACCCAGGATGCCATGAGGAAGATGAAAAATATTTTGACAGAGTAGTTGGGTGACCCTGAGCCTCTAATCCAGATCTGATAGGTGTTCGAAAGGAGGAGAGTCGGGGCAATGGCAGACAAGGACTACTCAGAGAGATGGCAGCCGGAGAACTTTCCAGAAGCAAAATAATCATTAGTTTTCAGATTGAAAACACACAGAAAATTGCTTTGCTTAACAAGATGGATTAAATCCACAGATCCACCCCCAGACACGTTGCAAAATAGCCAGACATAGGGATAAAGCAAAAACCTCCAAAATAACCCCCAAAAAGAAGACAGACAACCTGTGAAGGAATAACAGTTTTAAGGTAGTCTTTGTCCTGTCTAATGTTCTACTTTTACTTCACCGCAAGCCTTAATTCTAAATACTACGGCAGCGGGTTATTGTGTACACCCCAATTAAAAGGTTTGCTCTTGGGGCACCTGGGTGACTCAGTTAAGTGTCTGTCTTTGGCTCAGGTTATGGTCCTAGGAGCGAGCCTCAGGGCTCCCTGCTTGGCAGGGACCTGCTTCGCCCTCCTCTTTTGCCCCTCCCCCACTACTTGGGCTCCTGTGTGCGTGCACTCTCTCTTTCTCAAATAAATAAATAAAATATTTAAAATAAGCTGAAGGTTTGCTGTCAGGCATCCCAAATTTAGTCTCACCAAGTGGCAAAGGGACCTGAGTTTGAGTGGCCACCGTCTGTAACACATGGTGTTGGAAATCTACAAGTTGGGGTGTTTCTTCCGTGTCTTATAGATAGATGAAGCACCTTGAGTTTCAGAGGGGCTAAATGACATGCTCAGGGCCACGGCTGAGAGGGACCGAGGTCAGGCTGTGACCCAGAGCCCGTGCGTACTCTGTCCCCTTCTCCTCAGGGTGCTAAGTCAACTCAGCTGGTGCCAAGGGACCTGGAGTTTGTTCTTTAAGCTAAGGTGTAAGTTAAGGATCTCTTGCTGGGGCTTCTGTTGTGGCAGCTGTTCTTTTTTGCTGGGACTGTGAGTGGTCCCCTAGCTTCTGGCTGTGGGTCAGCTGCATCCCAATGGAGATGGAGAAGACTGTATGGTTGTTCTCCTATCCCCACAGACTAAACACCTGCTATACTCCCTAATTCTTTGGCCACCTTCCAGGTTTTTTTTTTTTTTTTCAAGTGACCAATTTCCTTGCTGTTAACATGTTGCTAGACCAAGTTCGTGCACTTACAGATTGCTATTATCTATTCATTTTTTCTTCAGGTTAGGAAAATCCGTAGGGATTGGTAATTTTCTTCCTGCCAGGATGCGTTTTCGAATCTTGTTGAATTGCAAACATTTACTTTTTTATATCTTTTCCCATCTCCCATCTTTCTCAGAGGACAAGCTCTGCAGAGGTACTAACCACACTTTTGCTAGTCAGGTGGTTGTGAAAATATCTGAAAGTAGAGAGGCAACATATTAGAAGGATCACTGATTGATAGGGTGGGTAGACTGTGCTCCAGATGGGGATGCTGTGGGTGGATTGATTATGTCATAAAGTCATCAAGCTTTCTTAAGAAATCAAGGGATGGGATGCCTGAGTGGCTCAGTGGGTTAAAGCCTTTGCCTTCGGCTCAGGTCATGATCCCAGGGTCCTGGGAATCTCTGCTCAGCAGGGAGCCTGCTCTGCGCCCCCCCCCCGCCCCCCTGCCTACTTGGGATCTCTCTCTCTCTCTCTGTCAGATAAATAAATAAAAGCTTAAAAAAAAAAGAAAAAAAATCAAGAGTTCGGGATACAGAGCAATAATATATCTGATACTTGAGCATTTGCAAATTCTCCTAAGAAATAGCTGTTTTCCTTTCCTTTTCTGAGAGGTGTGACCACCACCCCTGACTTTGAAATTCCTTCCTTTCCTTCCTTCTCTCTTTTCCCCTCCCTTCCTCCCTCCCTCACTTTCTTCTCCTCCTTCTTCCTTCTCTTCTTCCCTCCCTTCCTTCCTTCCTTCTTTCCTTTTTTAAAGATTTATCCATCTATTCTAGAGAAAGAGAGCAAGTGGGGAGGGGCAGAGGAAGAGAATCTTCAGGCAGGCTCCCCGCTGAGCACAAAGGCTCACACGGGGCTCCATCTCAGGACCCGGAGATCATGGCCCCAGCTGAAACCAAGAGTCAGATGCCGGGACGCCTGGGTGGCTCAGTGGGTTAAGCGGCTGCCTTCGGCTCAGGTCATGATCCCAGGGTCCTGGGATCGAGTCCCACATCTGGCTCCTTGCTCAGCCGGGAGCCTGCTTCCCCCTCTGCCTCTGCCTGTCTCTCTGTCTGCCTGTGCTTGCTCTCTCGCTCTCTGACAAATAAATAAATAAAATCTTTAAAAAAAAAAAAAGGGCGCCTGGGTGGCTCAGTGGGTTAAGCCGCTGCCTTCGGCTCAGGTCATGATCTCAGGATCTTGGGATTGAGTCCCACATCCGGCTCTCTGCTCGGCAGGGAGCCTGCTTCCCTCTCTCTCTCTCTCTCTCTCTGCCTGCCTTTCCATCTACTTGTGATTTCTCTCTGTCAAATAAATAAATAAAATCTTAAAAAAAAAAAAAAAAAAGTCAGATACCTAACCGGCTGAGCCACCCAGGAGCCCCTGAATTTGTTATTTTTGTTTCATTTCTGTTCTCATATGTGGCTCAGTTGGTCTAGCTTTTGGCTGAATGTGTTACTTACGCTTGAATATTCCTGAATTTGGGCCTTTGCCCTACAGAGGCAGAGCGTCCTAAAACTCAGTTTGTCCTCCTCAGCTGTGAACTTGGTGTGTCTGTACTCTGAAGGCTGGGTCCCCCATTACTTCTGCTGGCCCTTGTTCTCTAGATAGCTGCCAGCCTCTTCTCTTTGTCTCAGTTTTATTTTTGTTTTCGTTTTTGTTTTTTTTAACTCAAGCTCAGCCAAGTAACTAAGGCACTATTAGGACAGGAACCATTCTTAGCATTTGGATTGGATGAAACATGTTCCTTTCATTTCAGCGGCATGAAAGTGATGGGACTGTATTTGCGGAGCGCCCCGGCTCATAGGCTGCCTGGGTTTAGATCTCAGCTCTGCCACTTTACTTGTGTGTGACCTTGCACAGACCACGGAATCTGACTTGAGTCCCTCATCTATAAAATGAGAGTACTAAGAATGCCTGCCTCCGAGGTTGTTAGGATCGAATGAGTTCACACCCATGCAACTGGGATAACAGTGCCTAACCCAGAACGGGGCAAGCACCCGACACGTGTCAGCGGCCATTATTCTGACTGCTGATGTTTAGGTGCTAGGCACTGCTCTGAGAATTTAATGTGTGTCATCTTGAATCTTCACAACAACCATATAATGTCAGTATTGATATCCTTAGTGCATGGATGACAAACCAAGGCAGAAAGCATAGGAAGTTCCCTCCAGAGGCCTCGGTCTGTGTGGGGGACCAGGCTTTGCTTTATTGCCCTGGACCCTGCTGCCTTGTCTTCTGACAGGCCCTGGAAAGCAGCCCTGTCCTCTTGACCTAAAGCTCCGGTGCATTCAAAGTGAGAGTCAGGTGCACACTCTTATCAAACACACAAGACAAGACAAGACAAGACAAGGCCAAGACCTGACTGATGCATTGGGTAAAGGTACAAGGAGCCACTTTTAGATTCAAACAATATATCACTTAGACAGCAAAAGGGAGGTAGCCGAAAGTGCCAGTTCCCTGTGGTCTTGGTCCCACACCAAAAAACTGCTACCATGAAACAGAAGGAGCTGATGATCTTTCTGCTGCAGGGGGCAGGGCAAGATTCTTGTCCCCATCAGAACCCAGGAGGTGATGAGAAACTGTCTCGTGACAGCCTCCCAGGGGAGACAGGAGGCAACGGGAGATGGCCTTGAGGTGCATCTCACATTCCCCCACTCTCCGTGTCCTCTCTTGTTCATCGAGAATAACCGGTGTTCAGGCCTTTGTCTGTGGCCATGTCTGCAAGAGAGGCTTGGCTGAGCTGTTCCCCTCTCCTTTCTGGCCCAGAGGCCCACAGTCTCTCCTCCTCTGACCTGAAGTGGCTCGACCCCCTGGCCTTCTCTCCCCACACATACCAAGGCTAGTGAGCCTTCTAGGAATAAATGTCAAGTTCACCTAACTGGATAAAGACCCTTGAAGATGGAGACCCACCACAAGTATAGTTTTTTTGTATCTGTTATAGGCACTCATGCAACATAGCCTTGCCCTCACTTAGAAATACCATAGATACAGGTTTCTTTCTTTCTTTTTTTTTTTTTTTAAAGATTTTTATTTATTTATTGAGAGAGAGGTAGTGAGAGAGAGCATGAGCGAGGAGAAATCAAAGGGAGAAGCAGACTCCCCATGGAGCCAGGAGCCCGATGTGGGACTCGATCCCAGGACTCCGGGATCACGACCCGAGCCGAAGGCAGTCATCCAACCAACTGAGCCACCCAGGCGTCCCTAGATACAGGTTTCTTTATTGTGAATGAAGACCCACCTGGTTTCTTTAGTTGGTAGCCTTGAAACCAGACACTGAGAAAGTCTGTCCATCAGTCAGACACCTAAGCACCGAGTAGTGGAAGCCTCCAGAAGCCTCTCCCCATTGCCCCCAGCCCCAATCTGACAGTCACTTCTCTAGAGCCCTAGAATGTTGGGGTGGGGAGGTAGTAACCCAAAGCAAAGGATCTCGATTAAAAAAAAAAAGTCCAGGGGCGCCTGGGTGGCTCAGTTGGTTAAGAGACTGCCTTTGGCTCAGGTCATGATCCTGGAGTTCCAGGATCAAGTCCCACATCGGGCTTCCTGCTCAGCAGGAAGTGAGTCTGCTTCTCCCACTGACTTCTCTCATGCTCTCTCTTTCATTGTCTTTCTCTGCCTCTCAAATAAATAAATATTTAAAAAACAAAAAACAAAACAAAACAAAAAGTCCAGAGGGCCCCTTTCATCATCCATCTCTGGTATCAAATGCCCCGCACTGTGCTAAACTTTCAAGGTGTCCTGAGTGGGTTTAGGGAGTAGCTTTAACGAGATCGGCTAAGGGCAGACCCAACCTGGGTTATGACCTCCCTAGTCCACTCTTCCTTGAGCAAGAACTTTTATAGCAGGCTTAAAAGAGTATAGGTAGCTTAATGAGGTGAGGAATGGGCAAGAAACTGTCCTAGCTTGTGCTGATAATGCCTGATCTCCAAGGAGCCTACAGCACAGCTTAGACATTATCTCCTGAATCCTGCCCAAACTCCCATGGGGTAGGCAAGTGGCAGGCATTCCTCTTGCTCTCAGACCAGAGAGAATGGAGCCCTTTTGCAACTTGCCCGAAGTCATACAGGGTGGCAGAGCCCAGAGTATAATTTATTGCTTTTAACTCATGAGCCTGTGGTTTCCTCTGCTCCCTATCCCCACCTCCCCTGCGATTAACAAGCGACACAGGAATATTTAATCAGGTGATTTTCACCAAGTGGCCCTTCCTGGCTTGGAAACTCACCAGGGCAACTGGAGAGCAGCAGGGATGGAGTGGGGTGAATCTGCGGCCTATGGCTTTTGCTAGTGAGTCCTCCGTGAACCCAAGGCACTCTTCCCCTCAGTGGGAGTTCTTGCCTCTCACTGGCGTCCTGCTTTCATGCATTCCTTTGATGGGTTTCTTGCTTCATTACATGGCCTTAGGGATGTCGAATGGTCTGGTTCCATTTTCCACCACTCCCCTTGAGGGAGTTTAACTCTTAACTCTGTTCATGGTGGCCTTGGGTCCCTGGTGAGGGCCCTAATTTACCCCTTGACCTTGGAATCCTAATTTATTAAATGTGTTTGCTTATCCCATCTCGCTCAAGTGATGCAGGTGCCACCCCGGCTTTATGGGTGAGGAAACTGAACCTCGGGGCTGTGTTCTCATCACACCATGCCACCGATGGTAATCAGAGCCTTGCCCTACCTTTTTTTTTTTCTCTTCCTTGACTTGTCCTTTATTTGCATAACTCTTTAATAACTGCTTTTATTGAAATAGAATTAATACACCATATGAATTCTTCATCTGTGGAAAGTGTACATTTCAGTGTTTTCCCATATATTCGCACAGTTGTACACCATCACCACAATCCGCTTGAGAACATTTCCATCATCTCTGAAAGAAACCCTGTACCTTCTAGCTTCTGCCTCCCTGGCCTCTCATTCCCTTACCCTTAAGCAGCCAATAATCTATTTTCTGTCTTTCTGTCTTTATGGATTTCCCTATTCTGGACTTTCATATGAACAGAGCAGAAGGTGTGGATTTTTTTGACTGGTTTCTCTCACTGAGCGTGATGTGTTCAGGGTTCTTCCCACGCCGTAACATACATCAGTACTCTGTTTCTCTTTTTGTGGCCAAATATCCCATCGTATGGGTGGATCACATTTTGTTTACCCAGTCTTCTGTTGATGGGCATTCAGGTTATTTCCACCTTTAGGCTCTTATAAATAATGTGACTATAAACACTCATGGGCAAGTTTTCATGTGGACTTAGATTTTCATTTCTCATGGGTATACAGCTAGGAGCGAAATTGCGGGGTCAGGTGGTAGCTTTATAGGTAATCATTTGAGAAACTGCCTGACTGTTTGAAAATCAGCTTTACCGTTTTACTTTTTTTTTTTTTTTAAGTTTTATTTATTTATTTGACAGAGATCACAAGTAGGCAGAGAGGCAGGCAGAGAGAGGGGAAGGGAAGCAGGCTCCCTTGCTGAGCAGAGAGTCTGATACGGGGCTCGATCCCAGGACCCTAAGATATGATCTGAGCCGAAGGCAGAGGCTTTAACCCACTGAGCCACCCAGACGCCCCCGTTTTACCTTCTTGCCAGCAGTGTAGGGAGGTTCTGATTCTTCCACATTCTAGACAGCACCTGTTATTGTTTGTCTGTCTTATTACGGCCATCCTAGTGAATATGAAGCAGTGTCTTGTTGTGGTTTTGATTCACGTTGCCTTGATGGCTTGTGATTTTGAGCAGTTTTTCATGGGCTTATTAGCATTTGCATCTCTCTTTTTTTTTTTTTTTTAATTTATTTGTCATAGAGAAGCGAGAGCGAGCACAGGCAGACAGAGTGGCAGGCAGAGGCAGAGGGAGAAGCAGGCTCCCTGCCAAGCAAGGAGCCCAATGTGGGACTCGATCCCAGGACGCTGGGATCATAACCTGAGCCGAAGGCAGTCGCTTAACCAACTGAGCCACCCAGGCATCCCTGCATCTCTTTTTTGAGAGAAATATCCATTTGGGTCTTTTGCCCATTTTTTTATAAATCAGATAACTTGTCTTTTTATTCTTGAGTTGTAAGAGAGTTCCTTCAGTATTCTAGTCCCTTCTCAGACGTATGATCTGCATGTGTTTTCTTCTACTCCGTGAGTTGTCTTCCCATGTTCTTGTTGGTGTCTCTTGCAGTATAAAGAATATTAATTTTGTGAGAAGTTAGTTGGTCTGTCTCTTTGGCTGCTTTTGCTTTTGATGTCCTTCCGGCTGACTTCCTACTTGCCAGGCACACAGGCCTGCTTAGCGTGTAATGCGCATGTATACACACATGGTGGCCATGATCAGCAATGGCCTTCACACCAGGAGACCAGGCTCAGGGGTTAAGTAACTCTTCCAAGGCCACACAGAAATTAAGAGGCAGTGGTGGGATCCACCCTGGCCAGTGGCTTTAATTCGATGTCTGACGCCACACTTTTCTTCCATGGTGGTGTCAACACTGAACGACAGGCTCCCCTCTAGGCTAGACAGTGGAGGGCCTGCCTGCTCTTAAAAAATGGGTTAAGAATCTTCTCAGAACAGTTGCTTGATGAGTGTTGAATTATTCCTCCCACTTTATTTTCTATGTTTTTCCAATTAAAGAGACCTTCTGAATAAAACTGAACTTAGGATCTTGATTGGGAAGTAACGAACCTGCCTCTTCAAAGCCTGCCTTTCTTTGCATTCAGAAAACGACTCAAGATTACGGCAGGCTGGGTTTATTCCTTCTACTGGTTCCTTGCAAGGAATTTCTCAAATCTCAAGAGTTACTGTCTTTATTTTATAAAGAACCCCCCGCCCCCGGACTGACAATGTTATTGTAATATTTGGGGATGTATATTTTTGGGCGTGAGGCAAAAGGATTTTTCACCTTGGTTTTGGTTTGAGTCTTTTTGTCCACCTGTTTTGTGCTCTCTGAAGAAAGGAAAAGGATTATTCCGGCATAACTTTGTAAAGTTTTTTATGATCAGGTGTTCCCGTTGAGCAAGCTTGAAGTATTGGGATGACCAGAGCTAAGCTGCTGTGTTTAGATGGATTAGAACAGTACTTTTTATCTATTTCACCCTGTGAGCTGGTTTACAGTAGGTTTCCCTTGTGTTTTCTTGCTGAGCCCCTTGTAGGCACTCATGGTGCCTGGCTTCCCAACTCATGTGGAGACCTTTCTCCAGAGCGCTCTTGCTTCTGCTGGACCAGCCCACTGGAGGCACGATGTCATGGGAAAGCAACACATCTGTCTGAGCGCCCATTTCCGCTGAACCCTGCTGTGTGTTACTTTGAAACTGTGTTACACATAGAGCTGATTTAGTGGAAAAGCCCTGGTGAGCTTCGGATTTCACTCACCTGTTGTATCAGTGTTTGTACATACATTTCTTATATTTTTTCCCCCAAAACTGCTGATCAGACAACACTACAGCAAGGGAGGGCTCCGATCTTAATTGCCTTTTCCTGCCCCGTGTCCAGCCCAGGGTCAGTGCTCAGCACATGTTGGTTTAGATGAATACTGTTCCGGAATCTAAACAAGGAAAACCTCCCACTAGCCTTACTCTCTAATAACCCACCAACTTTTTCAACTCTGTTTGCTTTCAGTTTCTGCCCATTGGCAGGTGGTGCTTTCAATAGGCTTCCTTTTGTACACAAACTTTTCTTAAAATCTCACACATGATGCTTTTCATACTATGTTCTCGTCATCATCATCTTCTTGTGATTACATAATTGCCCCATAAATTATGCATGTCATTTTGCTTGATTATATAGTATGGTCACTTAGGGCGCAATTTTTCTTCAAAGTGTTCACAGCTTGGAAGAGGACTGCTTTAAGATCTTATTGTGTAAAGTTTCTTCTTTGGTTTAGAATACAGCCTCAGCATCTATGCCTAAAAGGGGATTCTGGGGGAAAGAAGAACCTAAGGAACTTGGGCTGTTTTGCATATTGCTAGACCAATGGGTGCCTCCACCCCCCCCACCCCCCCACCCCCGGTCAAATTGAGCCAATCAACACTGTGGTCAGGTGTTCACATGTTTCTTTTCCTACAGTTCTGTCCTGTCATTTCTGTTTACTCTTTACTCTGTTGCCTAGCATATAGAGACACTTTAGGAATATGTTGTTCTTTCCATCCACTTTGTTGCTCATCTAGCTTGTTAATTGTGCTAAAGGAATTGCCCCAACTCCTGCTGCCTCATCATTTCTCAGAATAACTTATGATAGATCGAACTTCTCTCTGTATTGCTACCTAGCTGCCCAGCAGAATTTAATTAAATGATCCCTTTATAGAGCCGGATGTTACTCCTGGTTTGTGTCATATTAAGATCTATGAAAAATTTAAGTGTGATTTTGGAATTTTTTTTTCACTTGCTTTATTCTTCCAGTTTCAGACCAGCTTCATGTAGTCTTTTTTTTTTTTTTAATTTTATGATTTTTTTTAAAAAAAGATTTTATTTATTTATTTCACAGAGAAAGAGAGGGATCACAAGTAGGCAGAGAGGCAGGCAGAGGGAGAGGGGGAAGCAGATTCCCTGCTGAGCAGAGAGTCTGGTGGGGCTTGATTCCAAGACCCTGAGATCATGACCTGACCTGAAAGCAGAGGCTTAACCCACTGAGCCACCCAGGCGCCCCGCATCATGTAGTCTTAATGATTTGTTGTTTTCTAGTATTCTCTTCTCTTCTATTTATTTTTTTAAGTAGCCTCCACACCCATCCTGGTACTTGAACTGCTGACCCTGAGATGGAGAGTGGCACGTATGACTGAGCCCACCAGGCGCTCATATGGTATTCTGTTTCAGTCTGGAAGAATGAGAATTCCACTTTTACCCTTTCCTCTCCAACATCTTTCCTCTTGATTGGGTAACTGTTGTGTATAAGCACCTAACCCTTACCTTTTTATAATAACAATAATCAATGGGGCCCCTGGCCAGCTCAGTCAGTAAAGCATGAGACTCTTGATGTTGGGTTGTGAGTTCGAGTTTTGTGTTGGGTAGAGAATATTAAAAATAAAATCTTTTTAAAAAATTAAGTCTTTTAAAAAAAAAAAGTACAGAAAAACAAGGAGCGCCTGGATAGTGTAGTTGACTGAGTGTCCAACTCTTGGTTTCTGCTCAGGTTGTGATCTCGGAGTCGTGAGATCAAGCCCCGTGTTGGGTGCCACTCAGCATGGAGTCTGCTTAGGACTCTATCCCTCGCCCTCTGTCCCTTCCTCTCCCCCACCCCATTCTCTATCTCTTTAAACTAACTAACTAAATAAATAAATAAATCTCTTAAAAAGTCAATCAAGGATCCTTTGTTACATTGCCTTGCAATTTAAAGTAAAACTATGTCCATGACTTTCTGTGTAGAGATTAATACCTGTTATCTGGTAGCCCTTTGATGAGTTACCACAAGTTACTTTAAGAATGGATGTAGAGGAGCGCTTGGGTGGCTCAGTGGGTTAAGCCGCTGCCTTCGGCTCAGGTCATGATCTCAGGGTCCTGGGATCAAGTCCTGCCTCGGGCTCTCTGCTCAGCAGGGAGCCTGCTTCCCTCTCTCTCTCTTTGCCTGCCTCTCCGACTACTTGTGATTTCTCTCTGTCAAATAAATAAATAAAAAAAAAAAAAAAAAAAAAAGAATGGATGTAGAGGGGCTCCTGCCTGGCTCAGTCAGTAGAACATGGGATTCTTGACCTTGGGGTTGTAAGCTCGAGCCCCACATTGGGTGTAGAGATTACTTAGAAAAAAAAAAAAGAAAAAGAAAAAACATGAAAACCACACAAAAAGAGTGGATGTAGAATTAACTTTTCCTTAATGTTTTCAGATGCTTTCCTCTAGTCTCTTGGATATTTTTTTAAAACTTTAACTTGCAAAACATCTCTATCTATTTGAAATTGGAAATGCAGTTCTAAGTGGAGGTTTGTAAAGTCAGATGGGAGATACACACAGAGCCATACCTACGTTTCAACATAATTCTCCAGCAGGGGGGATGTTCTAGGGGGATATAGGATAGTCAAGTGAGAAAGGGACTTGAAATCCTTGTTGCCTTATATGACTTCTTATAGCAACTTCTCGGTTGTTCTTTCGGTACTATAGAACCTGATAGGATAGAGACTGTTCTTGGTTTTTCTCTACAAAGTGACACCCACTGCAGGAGACTTGAGCTTAGTGATTTGAAAGCCAGAGCCCTCAGTGGAGAAGTGGGAGAAGGGTTCGTTTAATCCTCAAGCAGTTCCCAGTTGGGAAGTTCCAGCAAACAGCAATAATCAGCTCCTTTTTGGGTCTGGACAGGTGTCTGTCCACATTGCTATGACCACATTGGGGCGGGGGACATGCTGTATTCAGGTACTTCTGAATTCTCGATCCAGAAAAAAAGGTTTAAACTGGGTTTGTTCAGAAAGCAAAGAGAGTTGTCTCTTTCTTTGCACATAGAGCAGAAAAAAAATCATCCCTTTGATTCAAGAGAAAAATAGGCGGGGCTGTCCTTTTCCATTCCCTCACATACATTCTAAGTCCTGATTCTAGCCACCACACCTTTTATGAAAAGGTCCAGGGGCTGTTGTATCAGGTAAACCCCTGTCCCACAGTGACACCCTACCCTGGCTGGCAATGGCCAAAGGACAAAAGGAAGTAAGTTTCCCTTTTAAATCCCCAGGAATTTTTTTGATGAGATAATATTACAGAGTGAAATGTCTCTCCTGCTGTTAGTTCAGTGTTTGGCTCCTGTGTAACAGTAACCCACTTAGAAGCCGGCAGCCGTTTGGAAGTTATTTTAAACTTCGAGCAGAGTAGAGAGAGATTGTAACCCTGGCTAAGAGCACCCCCCCGCCCAGGTTTCAGTTTTGTCCTTTCAGACGCTTGGAAAGTGCACCAGTATATCTCAAGGGGTTTGTACTGAAAGCTTCTTAAAGAGCTGGTCTTGGTTTCAAAGCTTGGCTTGGTGTCCCGTACTCAAGGGAACATAGTTCTCTTCCTCCAGATATTTAACCTTGTCTGGCATGGTGTTTTGGCTTTGAAGTTCCCGTAGATCCTTTGTCCATTAACAAAACCGGGAAACCATGATAGTCAGCCTTGTCAGGCTCTTGAGAAATTGAAGATCGGTCCATCTTCATATTTCAACATAAAACCAGATGTTTGCTATCTGGCCCTGATGATGTTCGGGTACAGGCATTGTTTCTTGATAGTCATTCTGATTTAGCGGCTCCTTATTTGGAAACACAAGTAGGCTATTCATTGCCTCTTCTAAAGGTTATAGGATCTCTGTGTGTCTGGGGGAAGATCGGGGCTTCTCAGAACAGTCACCCTGGTTACTGTGTCTGCCATCTCTATAACACCCAGATCCACGTCACAATCTGGTGCCACCTGGGAGTTATTTTTGGTTGCAGGGGTGGTGATGGCTGCTGGTTCTTTCTGCACCATGTCTCCCTGAGTCATCCCTGTGCTGTGTTCCCAGCATCCTCAGCCCAGGCCCTGGATAAATCCCAGAGCAGCCATCCCAGTCCGAGTCTTCCTCCGAGTACCCTCTGTCTTCTACAGGATGCTTCTGGGGTTTCTCTTCGGCTGGTGGAATGCTTCCCCACCAGGACCCATAGAATCTGCTGGAACACGTGGAGGACAGGTCTTCTGTTCAGCAGTGCATAAAAGTTTTTAAAGTGTGTGTGTTTATATAAAAGCAAAGAGTACTTCCTGACTTCCTATAAAAAAAGAACATTGCTGGGACACCTGGGTGGCTCAGCTGGTTAAACAGCTGCCTTCGGCTCAGGTCATGATCCCGGAGTTCCGGGATCGAGTCCTGCATCAGGCTCCCAGCTGCATGGGGAGTCTGCTTCTCCCTCTGACCTTCTCGCTCATGCTCTCTCTCACTGTCTCTCTCTCAAATAAGTAAATAAAAATCTTTAAAAAAAAAAAAAAGCACCCTTTGCCATCCCTGACTGCTCTTCTCAGGGGCAGCTATTTTCAGTTATTCACCTGGTTTCTTCTGCTAGTTGTCTCTGTGAGCATTTCTAAAATTCTTTGAATTATTTCTAAATAATGTGCTTATAACTGCTACCTCATACTTGGGGGTCCATTAAACAACAACAACAAAATGTCTTTTACTTCCTGCTATGGAAAGTGGGAGATTTTGTCCTCTTATCCCCTTCCTCTGTTCCTTCCCTGCTCCCCTCCCCTCCCCCCACATCCCATCTGTACATTTTCCCAGTGTAGCTGCATTGCAATTATGGCTAGATCAGGGTTTCTATTATTACGGCTGTCACTCTCTTCAGCCAGGCCACGCAGACCATCCCCTGCTTAAGGTTTACAGTTCTGGTGTAACTTTTTACATTTTTTTCTGGAGTTAATAATTGTCCCACCATGTGCCATTACTTTAGTTTGCTATGTGGCTATCACTTTTTGTTCTTTTATGCAGAACTATAAAACTCTTGTCAGTATCATCAAGCCCATTGGGTAATGACTCAGGTTGTTGTTTGCTTTCTCTTTTGGGTGTAGGGGCAGGGTGGGGGGAGAGGCTCTCCTACAGCTGGTCTATAGTCGTCCCCCTGGGGACATCATCATTCTCCATTTCTCTTCTCTGTTGGATTCCCCATGTCCTGGAGCCCATGTCTGGTTGGAGCTTGGTTTATTCTTTTGTTTTGTTGGAGCAGACAGCGGCTTCTGAGATCAGATGCGGTTGGAAAAATTTAAGGTTTTACTTTTGGGGAGGGGGGCACATCCTCTCTTCTTCCTTCTCCTCCACTGCCCTTACGAAGCACTGTCAAGAGCCTGCCTGAGTGAAGGACGGAAGTGTTCTATTCTCTGTAGGTAGGAAGCCTTAGCTCCCTCTCCATGCTCAGCTGCTGTCCATTGCCCAGAAATTTTTTTTTTTTTTTTTTTTTGGTCCCGAGGATGTCTTTGGTGACCTGGTAATCAGCGACTGTGAAGAGTCAGGTGGTTTAAAGTTCACACAGCATTTGATTAAATCCTGACCCGTTTGCCCTAGTCCCTCACTTAGCTGAGCACAGACCCAAGTGGCATACCAAAAACAAAGCATGAGGCATGGCATCAGGCCTGCCTCCAGCCAAAGACTTCTGCCAGCCGTCCTTTATTGAGGACCTTGTTGGGGTCGAAGGGGACCCCTGTAAGACTCTCCTTCTAGAAGCAGGTGCCTCTCTTAGAGGGGACGCTGGAAGAACTGTGGCAAGCACCAAACAAAGCATTTGGTGGTAGTTTTGGAAGCAGCGACCTATATTGGTGCATTCAAGAAAGCTGAATGGAAGGGGTAGAGTGAAGCCGGCCTCTAGAGTATTCTAGGCAAAGGCATAAAGCGTGAGCAAACATGACAAGTCTAGAGGAAGTGAAGAATATAAGGGCTTTTCTACTGACGGAGTATTTACTCTGTTACTCTGGTTATATGTTTTATCTATGTTACTCTGGTTATATGTTTTAATCCTCTTAGCACCCTGTTAAGGCAGACAATACTGTCCCCATTTGACAGGTGAGGAAATCGAGGTTTATAGAAATTGAGTCATCTGCCCAAGTTGATGTGCCTCCGAAGAGGCAAGAGTGAGATTTAAACGCAAGGTTGCCTGGTTCCAAAGCTCTCATTCTTTCCACCCCAAAACACCTTTTGGAACAAAATCAGGAGTAAGAGAGCAAGAGCCATAACAACACAATGTTCCTGATAATGTCAGACCTCGTGTAATGGATTAACTGTCCATTTTCCTTCAACTGACTTAGGCAAAAACATCGAGCATCCCAGAGTTATTGTTGTGAAGGCACGAAGCTACAGTTACAGCGCAGGACACGTTTTCTTTTATTGTCTCACACTTCAGTTGTAGCTGGTTGGTTATTTGCTCTGTTCTTCCATGGATCCATCCCAGGAATTTTGCTTATCTTCTCATTCCAGGCTGTTCTTCCCTTTCTACAGCATTCCCTGCCCAGTAGGGTCTTAGTCAATTCCACTCTGGGTTTCTGAATCTAGTTGATTGTTTCTTTATGTTTTCATTAACAGTTCTTTGTGACATCCCTGAGTTCTTACACACAAGGCAGCCATTTCTGACTTTCTTAAAAATATTAAGGGGAGGGACGCCTGGGTGGCTCAGTTGGTTAAGCAGCTGCCTTCGGCTCAGGTCATGATCCCAGCGTCCTGGGATCGAGTCCCACATCGGGCTCCTTGCTCCGCAGGGAGCCTGCTTCTCCCTCTGACTCTGCCTTCCACTCTGTCTGCCTGTGCTCGCTCTCACTCTCTCTCTCTTACAAATAAATAAATAAAATCTTAAAAAAAAAATATTAAGGGGAAAACTTCTTACATTTCAAGCACCTGATCAGGTAAACCTCACACATCCAAAAATTCCAAGAAAATAAACTCAGAGGGGCACCTGGGTGTCTCAGTTGATTAAGTGTCCGACTCTTGGTTTTAGCTCTGGTCATGATCTCAGGATCACCAGATCAAGCCCCATGTTCAGGCTCTGTACTCAGTGGAGGAGTCTGCTTGAGATTCTCTCTCTCTCTCTCCCCCCACCTCCTGCCACTGCCCCCTCTAAAAAAAAGAAATACATCTTTTAAAAAAGAGAAAAACTCAGAAATCCCTGTAATTTTTAAATGCTCGCTTGCCACGTTAAGTTCAAAGTTAACATGCTCAGACATCATTCACTGCAGTATCCTTAGGTTGATCTTGAATGATTAACGTTCAGGAGGGCACACAGGTTTCATATGTAGTCACTGCCTGTGTGTCACTGGCTGGCGTCAACACGTACGAATTAACAAGCCTGGTTTTTACATGACGGGCGTCTGGAGTGACAGTGTGGAAGTGGCGTTTGTCTGAATCTTCAGGAGAATATATGCATTTCATATGTAGGACACCCTCGTTCTCTATATAGGATTGTTACCCGACACAGAAAAAGGATTTTGTTAAATCGGGGTCTGGTATTTCTTAGTAAATAGTGGAAAGAAATTGTTTGGGGCTTTTTCTTGAAAAATGAAATGGAACATAATAATTTATCTTTTAACTTTAAAAGTTAAGTTATAGGGGCGCCTGGGTGGCTCAGTGGGTTAAGCCTCTGCCTTCAGCTCAGGTCATGATCTCAGGGTCCTGGGATCGAGCCCCGCATCGGGCTCTCTGCTCAGCAGGGAGCCTGATTCCTCCTCTCTGCCTGCATCTCTGCCTACTTGTAATCTCTGTCTGTCAAATAAATAAATAAAATCTTTAAAAAAAAAAGTTAAGTTATAATGGCAGCTATGCGTATTGATTTCTGGGCATAGAGCGAATCCTGGGTGGGCAGTTTTGGGATATTTTCAGCAAAATTGTATGAGAGTCTGGATGTAGCCTCTTTCTCTTACGTTTGACTTTAGCAACAGGATCATCAAAAAGTAATTTTGATTGAGCCTGGGTGGCTCAGTGGGTTAAAGCCTCTGCCTTCAGCTCAGGTCATGATCCTAGGGTCCTGGGATCGACCCGCATAGGGTTCTCTGCTCAGCAGGGAGCCTGCCTCCCCCGCCCCGCCGCCTGCCTCTCTGCCTACTTGTGATCTCTCAATCAAATAAATAAAATATTTTTTTAAAAAGTAATTTTTGCAAAATATCAGAGGACTCCCTTGCTTTTTACAAAATTCTGTCTTAATTCTTTGATCGTACTCTGTGAATCATCTCTCTTGTGGATTTCTTCTTTAATCCTTTGCTAGATTGTTGGGCTTTGAGTGGAAACCCTGTTATTGACCAATACAGCTTTTATGGGCTCCATTATACTCTGCCTCAGCTGCCGGTTTGCACATCTAGTTTGCAACTCACACGGTCACAATTGTTATTCCAACAGTTAGCAAGTGGTGACCATAAGGATTAAATAAAATATATAAACATAATAGTCTAGTAAATACTTAATTATGAGAAAACCCTCTCCTTTGCTACCCTTAGACATGGCATATTTGTTTGCATTTTATGCCTTTGCCTAGAATATTCCATCCTTAGAGAGGATCAGTTCACAGAGAAGTATTTTCATGTTACAGCTGCTTATGCTTCCCTAGAAAACATTCTGCTGAGCTCCTAAGTTGGAGCCCTTGGGAAAAGAGGACCCTAAGGTATATGGTTGGAGGCCTGAGGTGGGACATTTCTAGAAGTTGATACTGTCATCAGGGATGGGCTGACAAAGACCCCAATCATAATAGTATTTAGCAGATGGTTCGAGGAGGCCAGTTTTACAGACGTCGCTGAGGTTGAGTTCATAGGACCAGCAGTTGGGCACCTGGATTAAAGACCTCGGAGGGAAAGCACAGAGGGTGGCTGAGATAGTGAGGGAGGGCTTCAGCCCTGTGAGATGTGATGTTGGTGGCCTCTTTACCCTCCATGGGGAAATAAACAAGCCACGCCAACAGATTGTGCCCGCTGGCACTTCAGAAAAATTCCTTTGGGTTTTTGAGTCTTTGATCCACATTCAGAAGTCAACACCCTTGACAGTGGCTGCCATTTGGAGCTAACAGTCCCCTGCAGTGTCAGTGGAAGATTCGATTGGGGCTTCTTAGAGGAGAACAGAAGGGTGTGTTCACAGAGGAGGCAGACAGCGCCTGGCACGACGTGTGGCCTAGGGCGCAGGGCCTGACCGCCTCCAGGGACCCGGACCAGCGGGTGTGTTTGAGGCTTACATAGTTCAGATTTCTGCATGCCTGCGGACACACTCTTGACATGCCTCTCCTAGCACGTGGTTCCTTCGCAGCCTAAACCCCCAGTCTGGTCGTGGCCGCTTCCTCTCACCAGGGCTGCGAAGGGCTAGGCTTGGGCATCTCCTCCTCCTGCGGTTCTCCATTCCCTCCCTCTTCCTACATCCCACCCGCCCTCCCAGGACACCCCTTCTCTCCAGCTGCCTGTGACTGTCCCTCCATTCTTTCCGCCGTACCCTGCACCCTAAATGTATCCCCGTGAAACAGCGCCATCAGAGTATACACAACAGGCTTATCATCAAAGGGTTGGAAATGTTGGTGTTTGCAAAGTTTGAAAACCTTTTGTTTTTTAGACCTGACACCTTCTGCAGAGCTCTAATTTCCAAAAGCAAATCCTGAATCCCTAGAGAGTATTCCTCAGTGTTAGTTACTTGTCCAAGAACCTGTTGGTAATCTCTCAGAGCTAGTGTTCTGCAGGACATGGTTTCCAGAAGGGCGGCTGTAATTAATTGGCTGAGGCTCCAGGAGGGTGGGAAGGGGACCACATGGTCCTCCACTGGGGAGACCCACCTTAGCTGAGTGCAGTTGTATCTGAGTCCGCTCTTGGGACATTTTTTTAGAATTTTTTTACTGTTGGAAAATTTTATATAAAATTCACCATTTAAATTATTTTTTTTAAATTTATTTATTTGTCAGAGAGAGAGAGGGAGTGCGCACAAGCAGGCAGAGTGGCAGGCAGAGGCAGAGAGAGAAGCAGGCTCCCCGCCAAGCAAGGAGCCTGATGCGGGACTCGATCCCAGGACCTAGAATCATGACCTGAGCCGAAGGCAATGGCTTAGCCCACTGAGGCACTCAAGTGTCCCTTAAATCATTTTTTAAAATATTTTATTTGACAGAGAGAGAGATTACAAGTAGGCAGAAAGGTAGGCAGAGACAGGTTCCCCGCTGAGCAGAGAACCTAATGCAGGACTTGATCCCAGGACCCTGAGATCATGACCTGAGCTGAACGTAGAGGCCCAACCTACTGAGCCACCCAGGCGCCCCATCCATTTAAATCATTTTAAGGTACACAATTCAGAGGAATTTAGTATATTCACAATGTGCATCCATCACCATCCTCTGATTCCAGAACATTTTCGTTACCCTGAAAGGAAACCCTGGACCCATTGAGCAGTCACTCCCCAGCTACCACAAATCTGCCTTGTTCCCACGGATTTGCCTATTTTGGACGATCTCCTATCAGTGGAACCACAGATCCAGGGTCTTAGACCTGCACCATACTTCAGCTCCCCCAGTGTTGCTCTCCTCCATTGGCCAAACCTCATTCATGTGTAAGTAACAAAAAGCAGCTCTCCACCCGGAAACCTCTAAGTCATGTAGCCAGGTTAAAAATACCACGGAACGAATACTGCGGAAAACGGTCAGTGGTACGGTTGCCATGGCCATGGCCATGCCTGGAATTTCAGGAAACCAACCTGAGCTGGGCGGGAAGCCCCTTCTGGGTGGTGGAAGTAATGGTCTATTGGTGCAATTGGTTTGTCACCCTCACCCATGTCCTCTTCAGAGGTCTGCATTTCATGCCACTCGTCATTTAATAAACCACCAAATATGTTAGAGTGGCCTGGGTTCTTGAGGGGCAGAATCTTCCATTTGTCCTTTAGGCACGATCATCGAGCCTAAGGACTCAGGCAAGCATTGGATGTCCCAGGGTTCTTGGTCTCATGCATTGGAATTCGCAGGGGATGGGTTATTCCTCACCCACTGGAGAGAGCTGCCAGCCGCCCCCTTGTGCCCATGTGCCTCACGGATTTATGCAGTCCCCTTCTGTTGGTCCATTGAATTCCCAAGATTCTCTCATCTCTGGACTGCACCCTTCCTCGCCCCTCCACTCGATGCCTCTCAAGGCCGGGCATGCCACCACCAGGAGCTGTGCAGTCCATCTCCCTCAAGGAACTGTTTTCAGTGGGAGACACTTCCGCCCAAGAACCCGTGGTATTGTCTTAGTGTCCAAACAACTTTCTAGTTTTAGCCTGTATCTCTCCCTCTCAATGTAGATTATGGTCCTTCATACTTACCCCACTGGTCTTGTTCCTCTTCCCTCTCCAGCCTTTAGCTCCTGCTCCCCAGGCTTGGAACCACTGCCTGCTCTCTCTTCTTTTCCCAAGATGGACATGACTCTTCCTCAAAGCTCATCTCACAGCTGAGCACTTGCACAGGCTTCCCTGAACCTGCCGGCACTCTTGCTGCCCACACCACATTTGTATTGCAACTCTAGGACCACAGAATTTAGAGCTGGCAACATCTTTTCCTAAAGATTTAGTCACTTGGTCTTTCCCTCTCAGTCAGACAATTGGGTCTTGGAGGAAATATGGTAAAGTTAAGCAAGTGGAGTGGGAAGGCACTAGACTGTGAACACGAGGGCCAGGTTACCTGTGGGTGTGGCCACTCGTCGGCTCTGTTGTCTTGGAAAAGCTAGTTCTCTTGAACTTCAGTTCTCATCTATAAAATTAGTGGGGAAGAAGGAGAGTGCTTAAGTTTTGTGTTTGCTGCTCTATGAAGTTATAGCAGGGCGCCTGGGTGGCTCAGTGGGTTAGGCCTCTGCCTTCAGCTAGAAGGGTCCTGGGATCGAGCTCCACATCGGGCTCTGTGCTTGGCGGGGAGCAGCTTCCCCCATTCTCTCTGCCGGCCTCTCTGCCTGCTTGTGATCTCTCTCTGTCAGGTAAATTAATAAACTCTTAAAAAAAAACAAAACTTATAGTAAACTCAGTGGCTTAAGGCGTCCCAGATTTATTCTCTTAGCGTTCTGGAGGTCAGAAGTTAAAAATGGATCTGTAAGTGACGTTCCTCCTGGAGGCACTAGGGAGGACCTGTTTCTTGTCTTCTCCAGCTTTTGGAGGCCAGCCTTGGAGGATATTTTTCCATCAACCACAACAGGTTCTTAGGTCTCTTGTGTCTCTACGCATTTCTTCCAGTCATGTAAAGAGTTCAGTACTGTGCTAGACTCATTAATTTCTTTTTTTTTTTAAAGATTTTATTTATTTATTTGACAGACAGAGATCACAAGTAGGCAGAGAGGCAGGCAGAGAGAGAGGAGGAAGCAGGCTCCCTGCTGAGCAGAGAGCCCGATGTGGGACTCGATCCCAAGACCCTGAGATCATGACCTGAGCCGAAGGCAGCGGCTTAACCCACTGAGCCACCCAGGCGCCCCTAGACTCATTTTTTTTTTTTTTTTTTTTTTTTTTTTTAAAGATTTTATTTATTAATTTGACAGAGAGAAATCACAAGTAGATGGAGAGGCAGCCAGAGAGAGAGAGAGAGAGGGAAGCAGGCTCTCCGCTGAGCAGAGAGCCTGATGCGGGACTCGATCCCAGGACTCTGAGATCATGACCTGAGCCGGAGGCAGCGGCTTAACCCACTGAGCCACCCAGGCGCCCGACTCATTAATTTCTTGATAAGTTAGTTTATCTGTGAGGATTTCCTCTTCTCAGATTGTTGCTGGGGATCCCAGGGCCTAATAAGACTCAACAATAGAACTGTGAGCACAGACTTTAGGGTTGGTCTTGGGCTTCCGTTGACTGCGCTTTCATTGGCAAACATTTGATGATGATCTTCTTCCCCTTTTTTGATTTTCTGCTTTACCCATTTTGAAAAATCCTCAAAGAATTTCACCTGTTCCCCAGTAGCCAGGGGTGGCCTTTTGAACAGCTTGTTAATTTCACTGGTGATTTTGTCGTATGTCTGGTGGTCTTTCCATAAATTCCTGAATGTGTTTTCAGGTCCTCCTGCATAACTTGCCATACATGTGTTAAGGTTTAGAAATGCAAATCGCCTAGGATAACTAACCTAGCTAGTTTCATGTGCAATTGCTACTAAATATTATGGTATTTCACAGGAATTTAGATAGGCATTTATATGGGAGGTAGGCAGATTTTCTTGCCCTGCATCCTATCGACTGGTGTCCGCCTTGGGTGACCACCATGTAGAAGGCAGTGAGAAAGTGGGGAGCTCAGCCGGCTCTGTCAGAGGAGTGTGCGCCCCTTGATCTCGGGGTCATGGGTTTGTGCCCCATGTTTGGTGTAAAGATTACTTAATAATTAAATAAACTTTTTTTTAAAAAGGCAGTGAGAAAACATTTGTAAAATCCACCCCCCCCATTTAATTTTAAGGTTTTTCTTTTTAAAGATTTTATTCATTTATCAGAGTGAGAGCGCACAAGCTGGGGGAATGGCAGGCAGAGGGAGAAGCGGGCTCCCCACTGAGCAGAGAGCCCGATTTGGGCCTTGATCCCAGGACCCTGGGATCATGACCTGAGTCAAAGGCAGACGCTCAACCGACTAAGCCACCCAGGTGTCCCTAATTTCAAGTTTTGAGATTATTTTTCACTACTGAGGCTAAGACACACTTACAGGGTGGGTCTAGAACCTCTGAGTCCTGTGTGTTGAAGCTTTCTTTCTGTCTGCCTCCTAGATGCACCCACTGGGCCTGTGTAATAACAACGATGAAGAGGACTTGTATGAATACGGCTGGGTAGGCGTGGTGAAGCTGGAACAGCCAGAATTGGACCCGAAACCATGCCTCACTGTCCTGGGCAAGGTAAGTGCCAGGCCCTCTGAATTGAACTGCTTCCAACTGGTGTTCTCTGTGTTCCCATTTCATCAGTTCCTCACCTAGCTGGTAAGCCGCGCAGGCACAGCACTCCTTCCCAGCTGAATCGTGTGGGATGAGGACAGAGACTTGTCTTGTGGCGGCCCCACTATGGTGCTCCCAATCTTGGACTCCGGCAGAGCCTGCTGGCCTCAGAGTCAGCTCCCCCTCTTGGCATTCTGTGACTCTAGGCAAGTCACTTCCCCTCATGGAGTCTCAGGTTCTTACCTGTGAAATGGGTTGATGATAGAGATGCACTGTACCTTCCACCCTTGGGGACAGAGCTTTCAGAAAGCTGAGATTTGGGGAGTTTAGAAAGAGATTAAGGCTGTACCTATTTTATCTTAAGTGACCCCCCCCAGGAGGTCTAGGGTCCTTCCGGTAACTAAACACACTCATACTTACATAGCGAAGTATATGGATATTCACATTAAGTGGGATGACTAAAAGCTAAATAGCCTCATGCTAGTTCCCTGAGCTAACTTTGCCTCTAAATGAGTTCAGGTCCATTGAGTTTTGCTGCCAAGTAAGTTATGGAAAAACTTCTGGGTTTTAGAGCTTTTTTGGTTTCAGAATGGCAGACAGCAATTATGGTCCTATATTAGAACTTACCTCATAGGATGGTTGGGAGGTGAGAGGAGATGCAAACAGCCAGCAGAGTGAGCTCTCAAAAAATGTGTGCTGCCGTTGGCTGCTGTCATCCCATTTAGAAGTACTAAAAAAGACTCGTGAGCCAAAGAGGGGTCAGCATTATCTGTGGCTGCAGTGTTAAGATAGAAATAAATTTATTTTGGGAAACTATCCATCAATGATCTTAAAATATGACAGGTGACAGTCTGTTTTAAACTGAATCATTTTGTTAAAGGGAAAGGTTTGGAGAAAGGTATTAAGATTTTAGTTGGGAGAAAATGTGGTATCTCCTAAGGATAATGTTATTGCCTGGATATATGTATATATTTTTTCATAATCTCAGAAGCTGCTGCCTAGGTACCATGGAGAGACAGCTGGGGGAAAACAGAGGTGGCTTTGATGAAGGATGCTTGCCAGGGAGTGTTTCTCAGACTTGAAGATGTCCCAGCGAGTCTCCTGAAAGACTTTTGGTCCAGGAGGCTGTTACGGGTTAATCTATGATTTTTTTTTTTTTTTTTTTAAGATTTTGTTTATTTGACAGAGAGACACAGCAGGAGAGAGAACACAAGCAGGGGGAGTAGGAGAGGGAGAAGCCGGCTTCCCGCTGAGCAGGGAGTCCAATGCGTGGACCCTGGGATCATGACCCGAGCTGAAGGCAGACGCTTAACGACTGAGCCACCCAGGCGCTCCCTAATCTGTGGTTTTCATGTCCCACTTGTCTTCTGAATCTTCTGAGCGCTTGTCAAGTTCTCCTGCTCTTTTATAGGCGAGGGGGAAAAAAACCAACCCAGGAATTATTACCTGTTTGGTTTACAGTTCATGAAGTCAAATCAAGGTGTTTTAGGTGACCCAGGCCCTGATACTTCATCGTTTAGTTGGCCAGACCTGCTTAATGATGCTAGGAGAGCAGCGACCCCTTTGAGAATACTTAAGTGTTTTCCTAGGAGAAATGCCAGCTACATCCAAAGGTTAGGAACACTGCTTTCCTTGTGGGTAGTACACTTCTTGTATAATATTTTCTCCTCTACTTAAGTTGATGTTATGCGAGGCTCAGCAACTTGGCCGAATTTGCTTTGCCCCCCCCGCCCAGTGGAGTTCCGCCTCTGCATCTGTTGTGTCTGTAAGTGGGTTGGAACAGGGCTCCCAGGGATGCCCCATTGTTCTTCGATGGCTTAGTGGTGTTGAGGTCACTCAAAGAACCCGATTGTTGCTTCCTCCACCTGGAACAACCATAGAGTGGTTTTACTTGAAGAGTTCTGTATGGTTTGGCCTGCCAGCCTGCAAAGCCAGGTGGTATAAAAACCCTAGATGTATCTTGAATCATTAAGTACTTCTTGCGTTTATTCATTCACCAAGTATTATTGAATGCAGAAGCTAAGCATGTGGTTCTACCTGCTTGCAATCAACAGCCCTCTCCCTCCACCACGTTTCTATTTGGAAAGGCTCTGTCGTGGCCAGGCGGTATTTACCTGTGGTTAGTTACTAAAATTTGGCTTCATACTTGAGAAAAATCATTAGCAAAAATGCTTGGGCCAGAGAAAGCAAGATAGTTCCACAGTTGTTTAGAGCCTGGGTGTATACCGGAGGTGTGGTGACTCACACATCTCTCTCTCCCCCTTCCTTTTTTCCTTTCTCCCTTCCTTCCTTCCTTCTTCCTTTTCCTTTCTCATTCTAAAGTGTAACAGTTCTCAGCTTTGATTTTTGTTTTTCAAGATTTTATTTATTTATTTGACAGAGATCACAAGTAGGCAGAGAGGCAGGCAAAGAGAGAGGAGGAAGCAGGCTTCCTGCTGAGCAGAGAGACCGATGCAGGACTCGATCCCAGGACCCTGGGATCATGACCTGAGCCGAAGGCAGAGGCTTTAACCCACTGAGCCACCCAGGCGCCCCTCAACTTTGAGTTTATTAAATTTGCTAACTGCGCTTCCCCCCCTTTTTCTTGAGTCATTTTTTTTTTTTTGGAGAGACTAGGGTAAAGAAAAGCAAAGTAAGCCATGTGGGCAGCCCTGTCTCCTGCAGATAGCATGCTTTTCTTTCATTTCTTTGCTCTCGGTGGCTACGGCAAGAAGGTGGTGGGCAGTGGAGAGAAGCACAAAAGGAAGAAACTGCAGCCAAGTCACCGTGGGGGTGGGAGGAGGGACGGCTCCATATAGATGTTGAGACTTGCTGAAAACCCTCGAAGGGAGGACTCTGTCAGGCCTTTGGAAAAGCCTGTGGGGGAGTGGGGTCGGGGCAGGGCCAGACACAGACCCCTCTCCCCCTACCCACCATGCTCCCCGCCCACAGAAAATGCCATGGGGCGAAATGTTGAAACAAGAGAGGAATGTCCTAAATTAAAAAACTGTAAATGCCTCTCCAGGAGTTCAAATAAAGTTTCATTTTAAAAGCAAAAGACATAAACTCATCACCTTAGTTTATTACTGAATTCTTTTGAACTCCTCAGAAGGGAACACTATAAACTCATGAGAGAAGAATGATTTATGATCCCCTCCTTATAATCTTTTCGGTTCTGCAGGAGGCAGGGCAGACGGTAGGATCAGCTGGGGAGGCAGAGTTGGGGTGAGAGGGAGTCCCCCACAGGGACACAGCCAGCCAGGGCACTGCGCCAGGCCCTGCATCATATCAGGCGTGGAACCAATCTCTCGGCTTTCTGGGCCTCTGTTTTTCACTTCATGTCAAGAGACTGTTACGGCCTCCTTACTCTTCCACTATTTTCAGCTTCTGTGTCATTTAAGATCTTTTGAGATTCTAGTTTGTGGAGATTCTCTTTGCAGCTTTGAAAGGCAGACTCAGTTGCTTGTGACAGTTGAAGTGCTGGGAAATTAAAATAGAATAAAATTGCCACTTCTGAAGAGCTTGCTCCTGAAAGTAAGGGGTCGTTTTTAAACCATCCCCAAAGTGCAGGAACTGTATTTATGCTCTGGACATCTTAATCCTTCACTTCAAAGTGTTCATTAAGCATCTCATGAGACGGGGAAGAAATTTGAAGGTCGACTTTACTAGCTTCGGTTCCTCTGGCCCGTCCATGTAATGGAGGGTCTCCTGGCGGGAACACACGGGATGTGCTGGAGTTTCTAACAAAGCCTGCCTGGCCCAGATTCCATAAATGAAGGCAGAATACACCTCCTCTCCTCCTCTTCCCACGCTGGAGTGGAACCTTAGGGAGGGTTTGGAAAGATAGGCTGGCCAACAGGCATGGACTGGCTCTTTCTGGTACTTAGGAGGACAGCATGAGGAAATTCATGGAAAGACAAGAAAGGCAAGGTCAGAGAGACCCAGCTCTGGCGGAGTGACCTCAGAAAGGTCCCTTCAGTTCAGGGACCCTTGGGCTCCTCCACGGGTCTCGTGTTGCCCTTGTCATTGTGTTGGGGGTCCTGCGAGATGTTTGCGGAGAACTTTCCACAGAGGCTGGCTAGTGGTAAAATGCCTGATGGGAACATAAAGGTGGCCATCATGTGTTGGGTGCTCGCTGAGTACTAGGAGCTTTCCAGGCGGCATCTTTCATTGTCAAACTGGCTCTGAGATGGTGTCCCAATTCCCGTTTTACAGTGAGGAAATTGAGTCCCAGAGAGACATTCTCTACGTGACCTAAGACCAGACGGCTCTCAAGTAGCCGACCTGAGATTGGAGATAAAGACCGGTCTATTGCCTCATCTGAGTTAGTTTCTTCCCTTTGCCCCTTTTTGTCTTCCCCAGTTTGTAGATAAAAATTGGATGCTTTTTCAGTAGCCACTGGCTTGGTTAGGACTGTTGGTTCCTCTTAACGGAGACCCAGCTTGAACCACGTTGCGCCAAAAGGGGATTTGCTCTCGAGGCTCCTGAGTGGTATCAGGGAACCTGTGAGAGGTGCCGCTGCTCTTCTAGAACACCCGACTCTGGGGCTCCATGCCAGCGGCTCTTCCCCAGGTCTTCTGTATATCTGCTTTCACTCCTCTCTCTCCACCTGCTTGGTAGGACACACAGCCCCCCAGTATCCCTGGGCTTGACACTCCCTTGGTTTCAAGCCTGAAGGATTCCAGAAAAGGATTTGTTGGTCCATCTTGGATCTGGTGGTCACTTTTAGTTTGGTAAGCTGTGATAGAGGGCTGGGAACATACAGAACTTAGCTTCCTGCCCAGCCATGTGTGGGGAGTGGGAAGAGGAAGTGCTCTCCAGAGGAAAGCTGGTGGGGGACGACAGTGCTGGGCTACCCCCTTGCAGTCACCAACTCCGAGATGGGATCGTTAGCCGATGGGTGATGTCCATAGTTTATCCTGAGTCATTCAGACAGGCACTGATGGGAAGGGGCTTCTCTGGTTCGTGTGTACTATGTAGCGTTCGTTCCTCCCCTTGCCCTGAGCTGAGGCTCAGTCCCTGGTACTAACCGTAATTGTGAGGAGAGGTGAGTCCATGGGGCTGGAGGGGTCAGATGGGTTTTACAGAGAGGGGCTCTATGTATGAGTCTGGGAGAGGTAGGGGAGTAAGCTTCAGGAATGGGAAAGGAAGGAAGCAAGAAGTTCTTCAAGGGGCATTGAAAGTTGCTGGGGAATGAAGAGGCTTTTCAGGTTAAGGAGTGTAGTCTTTATTCCGTAGGCTGGTTGGACAAGGAAGGATCGGGTTACTCTTTGCTGTTGGGTGTTTCTGGGAAGTGAGTGGCTTCTTCAGTGGCTTGGAGATACTCAAGCCAGTAGCATTGCTGAGGATGTCTTGTGTTTGCCTTCATTTTTCCTGTCTGGCCACCTGCTCTTCTTCTGTTTTCACATTTAGGTAAATGTGGTATGTAGAGACAGTGTGGCCAATAGTGTGTGTCAGGGTGGAAAACTGCTCTGGCCTATAATCCCGGCTCTTCCAATAGGCAGTGGGACACCCAGAAAAGAGATTGGCAGAGGACTGAACTCTTAAGTTTGCTCCGCCCACCCACATCCAACCTTCAGAGTATCTTGGGAACCGCTTCACAAAGAATAAATAAAGACCCTAGAAGCCAAAATGACTGGAAAGTACAAGAAATTCTCAAAGGACCTTCATTTTCTCAAGATGTTTGGGAGGAGAGGGAGCTTAGAATGGTTGAGACTTGGGTTTAGGTATCAGACTAACTTGAATTTAAGCCCCAGTTCCAATTCTTTAATCCGTGTGACCTGAAACAGTCCGTGGGCCCCTTGGTACGCTTCCACCTCTTCTGTGGGAACAGCACCTAAAGGAGACAGTGCGCGTCAAGTGCTGGTCATGGTACAACTAGAAACACCAAGCAAAATGTAAGCCCTCATGGCCCATCCTCTCCCTCCTGTGTTCCCCTTCAGTTTCTTTTAGCTCTCAAATTCCTATTACTTGAATAGTCCCTGGTGGTTGCCAGGAGCTATGGAGAGGGGAGGATAGGGAGTTTGGTGGGGACAGAGTTTCATGAAGAAGATGAGAAAGTTCTAGAGATGGATGATGGTGACGGTTGCACAGATCCATGAATGCATTTCCTGCCTCTAAGAAGAGTTAGAATGCATGCTTAAGAAGAGTTAAAATGGTAAGTTTCGTGTTATTTACATTTTCCCACAGTAAAGAAGAAATGGTATTACTTAATTACCTCCACAGTAAGTGAAGTTTGATGGCAGTGGGTGTAGAGAAAGGAAGCATTTGGTTCCTGAAGCGATGGCGCGTAATCCCACCGTGAGTGATACTCGCGTCTGCTGGGTCCCGGGGGAAAGCAAACCCTGAAATCCTGTAAGGGGAGTTCTAGAGAGGTTCCAGGAGCAGTGAGGACAGAGACCAAACCCCCTTTGTCCATCAGGCTACCCCCAGGAAAATGTCCTTCGCGGAGTGACTCCTGCAATAGGGAGTTTGGGAAAAACAGAATTCTTGGTATTCTCTTTTCACACCATAGCAGAAAACAGGAAAGTGACCCTAACTGCCACCCCCATATGTTTGAGTTTCTTCACCTGATACTAAGCAGAACCTGATGTATAATATAGTGATAGGTGGTAGCTGGTCCTTAATGGACAAGGAATCATCCAGAAAGGGGACCGTCACTCCATGATGATGAATGGCCAAGCCTTTCTGCACCAGGGCTTTACTTTACTGGCCATTGTTCCTCTGGGTTCTCTGATAAAAGTCAAAGCTGGTGAAATCATTGTATAAGTGTTGATCTAGCACAGAAGTTCTCACAGTATGGTCAGGGGACCCTTAGGTATTCCCACCAGTGGTCTCAGAGGACCGGAGCTGTTTTCATAATAATGCTCTGATACCACCTGCTGAATCACTCATTCCTTCACAACTGTATGGTGGGCTTCTCCAGAGGCATCATTTTGTGTGGTAACTTCATTGTTCTGTTCGCTAAGGGAATGTGTGCTCGAATATTCTATGTTTCAAGGATTTCTCAGTTTTGGGGTGCCTGGCGGACTTAGTTTGTAGAGCATGTGACTCGATATCAGCATGGTGAGTCTGAGCCCCATGTTGGGTATAGAGTTTCCTTAAAAATAAATAAATATTTCTTAGTTTTAATTCTTAATATGGCAAATATCAGTAGATATAACATGCAGAAACAGAAGTTCTTTTAATTTTCGAGATGATAAGAGGAGATCAGAGATTTGAGTGCACTGAACTACCATGACATCCCCATGGAAAGATCATCTCCTAGAGCTTGGCTGAGGGAAAAGTCCTGATGAAAGGTTAGGGGAAGGGCACTTGGGTGGCTCAGTCGGGTAAGCCTCTTATTCTTTTTTTTTTTTTTTTTTAAGATTTTGTTTATTTGACAGACAGAGATCACAAGTAGGCGGAGAGGCAGGCAGAGAGAGAGAGGGAAGCAGGCTCCCTGCTGAGCAGAGACTCCCGATGCAGGGCTCGATCCTAGGACCCTGGGATCATGACCTGAGCTGAAAGCAGAGGCTTTAACCCACTGAGCCACCCCGGTGCCCCAGCCTCTGACTCTTGATTTCAGCTCACGTCATGATCTCAGGGTCCTGGGACCGAGACCCCCATCAGGGTTGAAATTGGAATTGCTGCTTGAAATTCTGTCTTTCCTTACCCTCTGCCTGTCCCCCACTGGCACTCACTCTCTCAAAAAATAAAAAAAAACAAAGTTAGCAGAAATGAGCAGACACTAGGGGACGGACGATGCAGGAACTAGAGGTGAATGTGTTGGCATGAAATTACTCTGTTCTGTCGTATCAGAGTCAAAGAGTGTTGCTTCTGAAGTTTAAATAATTGGAATAAAACCAATGGGTTGCTGTTTTCCATATTTAATAACAAATAACTGAACAATGAACTTGAAGAACTTAAGTAAAAAAGATCTTACTATTTTGAGATTTGCATTGGGATATGACCTTCAGCCTTGACCTTCAATAACAGCTTAACTAGGTAGGCCTTTCCTTAAGGCAAAAACAGGTGGCAACTTGGATCAGACTTCAGAGTTGTTTAAGAGCCTGTAGGTGTGTAGGTGGGGTTGGAGGGGGGTGGTTCTTATCCTCCAGCCTGCCCTTCTCATTGGCGTTTTTGATCACAGAATGCATTTCCTTGGGTGCCTGAGTGGCCTGGCCAAGACCCAGTTAGCACTCTTCAGTATGAGATTCCCGTCTCCAGCGGGACGGTGGGACTGGGGTCTGACTTGCTGTGGGAGAGGGGAGAAGGCAGCCGACTTAGCAGGATCTCAGAGGCAGCTGCCCCCCATCACAGGCATTGGCCTCCTCCATTCAGGGAAACATGGGGCACTTTGACTACACTGTGTTGCCAGGGTATTGCTGGGGAGCACCATGTGCTTGCAGGCATTTACTTATGTTGGACCTTCTCTGAGCATGTTATCTGAGTTCTTTATTGCTGTGGTTCTCACCTGGAGGTGTGCCCTCCCTCCCAGCCCTTGGGACATTTGGCCATATCTGGAGACATTTGGGTCTCCCTCCCTCCCCGGAGGGATTGGGGATAGTCATTGGGCGTCCCACTGGTACCTAGTGGTTAGAAGCCAGGGATCCTACCCAACATCCTAACAGTGCCCAGGACAGCCCCCCACAACAAAGAACCATCTGGCCCCAGATGTCAGTGGTATCACAGATGAGGCACCCTGTCTTATGATGGACAGATTTTCTCTTCCGAAGAAGACCTTAAATTCTACTTCTTCCTCTTTCCTTCTCTTCCCTGTCCCACTGCCCTCCAGTATAATGCCATAGTAGCCTTTGTGGTATGTTGTGGTGCAGTGCATGTTCAGTGTTCGAGCACATTCGTGTTTCCATGTGAGCAGTGCAGAGAGCCTGGATCTTGAGGAAAGCCGTGTGGTCTAAGAATGAAGGGACTGTGGCTTCCACTCCGGTAGTAGCTGGGTAACTTCAGGCCAGTTAATCTCTCTTTGCCTCCATATCTCTGTCAAGATAGTTGTGATGATTAAAAAATGACATATGTCAAGTTTTTGGAATGTGTGAATTCTCCACAAATAACAGTTTCCTTCCTTCTCTAAACTTGCTCCTACCAAGCGGATGAAAGTCCTTTTTCTAAGGTGAGCTGAGGTGGGTTTGTTGTTGGAGAGGAAGTTTGGAAGGCTCTTTGGATTTATTTTTAGGGAACACTTGGGTAAATACCTCCCATATTTGGTTAAAAAGGAAAGCAGGAAAGGAACTTAGTAAAAGAAATCAGATCAGGAGGAAAAGATTGGCATGATATGAATGGAAAAAGGAAAAAACTCAGGGAATACCAACTTTTCTCCTAAGGTCACGTGTCTGATGTGAAAATCACAAACTCTTAATTTGATGCTTTTCTTCTCTACCTAAATCTTCCAGGAACCTCTTGGTTAAAAGGCTATATTAAGCACAATACCTTTTTTTTTTTTTTAAGTAGATCCACAACATTTTTAGCTATAAAAGGCTAACCAAAACCATCATTTGAAATCCACTGAGAGGCTTAAGGGAATTTTGAAGATAGAGTGAGCAACGAGAACAAATGATGTGTCTGCCAATGCAAGGAGCACAGGCTGCTGGCCACCTCCCCGGACTGGGGGAAGCCTGGCTTGTGGACACTCCTTCTGGCCGTTGTCCCCTCCAGTTGAACCAGGCTTTCACAAATGAGTCTGTCCTAGGAAACTGGGAGTGTTATAGGCCGGTGGAAAAGCCCATAGAATATAGCTCATGTTCTCGTCAACCTTTGAGAGGCCATTTTGAAGTATGAAGAAGTTAGAACCCAGCATAAGTCATTATAATATGTCTAATACCTTTCCCATGTCAGATGACCTGAATCCCTCATACCTGGAGATACGCCCCAAAGTCCCATCTGTTCTCTGTTCTCAGAGGGGTCTTGCACATGCCCGGTCACGTGTGTGAGTTAGCCCAAATAAGCAACAGTGGGCTGTCAGTCACTCAAAAGTTTTTATGGCCATGCCATGGCCATGGCCATCTCACATTTTGGGGGCTGTCTCGAGAGTGGTTGCATGTCATTGGCTTACAGTCTACCAGACCCCTGGAAAACCTGCACACGTGGTTGGACCATTGCACATTTTAGAACATTTAGGTTTCACCTGTGCAGGAGAGCACCCCACTGGGTCTGGAAGCGGGAGGAATGGGGACGTTGACAAGATCCTGGCTGCTCATCTTGGGCATAAGACCATGGTAGCCTGCAGACAAAAGCAATTTCTTTTCCTTAATCTGTCTTTTGTGTTTTGTTTTCTTTCCCAAAAGTACCATGTTTTATTTGTTGAAAGGTACCATTTCTGTCTTGGTGCTCTGGTTTTCCAAATCAGACATTGGGTTGGGTGTTCTGACTAATGCTTTTTGTGCTTGGTTTGAAGCTGGAGGCAGTCTAAACAATTCCTTTGGGATACTGAAATACTTTAAATTCTGCATCATTTTTGCTAGTTATAAAAATAATAAGTGTTTCAACACATTCCAGTTGTCCTAAGCCCTGTTGGATAGAATAAAAATCTAGTTAGTCTGAAGAACTCAAGACTATTTCTTGGGATGTATAAAGGCCCTGGGCTTCCACTATTACACATTAACCTAATGCTGATGGATTTTCACAAATATATCAACTCTTAAATGAATCTCAGAGAAAAGAATGTGAAATATGCAAGGAACTTGTTACCTTGGCTTGATTTTTAGAAACCAAATTTTAAAGTCTTGAGCTTGAAAAGCTTTCTTTCTCATCTCTTTATAAACATAGTAGTTTTGTTTTCAAAAGAGAGTTATTTTCTTCGTGTTTTTTCTTTTCTCAGAGTTTCAGTTGATAGGATTTTAACAGTTTTTACTGCCTCTAATTTCTCTAATTTTAAAAGCACACCCAAAATTATAGCCCTTACTCATTTTACTATTTCTGTAACTAACAGAATTTTCTGGTCCCTTGTCCTTTTTTTTTTTAAAGTATGTAAGCAGTATAATAATTTTGACCACCCCACCATTTTTATGTTCCTTGTGCCAAGAACAGTGCAAAGCACATATAGTAAGCAGTCAGTAAATGTTTGTTGCATGAAATCATTAATTATGGGGAATTTGAAAATAAAAGGGGGTGAAAACCCTTTGTCTACTCTAACACAGGTACTCTCACTTTTAGATTATGCCCTTCCAGTGTTCTCCTCTGAGCCTGATTTCTAATGTCATTATTATGAAGGCACACATCTATTTGACCTTTCGAACTTAATAATATAGTCATTTTACCAATTTCCTATTATTTTCATAACCTATCATTTTAATGACTGCTTACTGTGACAGACCATGATTTAGTTGACCATTTACCCCAGGATTTAATATTTAAATACCTTCTGTTTTATTTTTAATCCTTACAAATAAACCACACTGAAACCTTTCTTTATGTAGGGTTGGCTCCCCCCCCGTCGCCCATCTCCTTGAATTAGTCCCTTATGGTAGTATTCGAGGAGGAGATTACAGATCAAGGGATATAAACATTGTTTATGACTCTTGAGGCAAACACTTACAAAGTGCTCTCCAGGAAAGTTCCTCAGTTTATCCTACCAAAAAAAAAAAAAAATCATTTTTCACATAAACAATGCTAGTAAAATTGACCATTAATTAATCCTTTTCTTTTTTTAGTAATTTGAAAGGTAAAAATAGTACTTTATTGTTTTTATTGGCATGTCCTTGATTATTGGCAAATGTTAAACTCTAAGTAAACTTTTTTCCATCTACTAATTAAATTTCCTGTCTTGTGAATTTTTGTTCAGGTCCCTTGCCTATTTATAAGGATAGATTTTAATGTAGATTTTTTTTAGTTTTATTATTATTTTTTTAAGATTTTATTTATTTATTTGAGAGAGAGACAGAGACAGAACATGAGCAGGAGGGAAGAGGGAGAGGAAGAAGCAGGTTCCCCACCAAGCAGGGAGCCCGATATAGGGACTCAATCCCAGAACCCTGGGATTGGGGCCAGAGCAGAAGGCAGACACTTAAACAAACAACTGAGCCACCCAGCCACCTCAGTATATATATATATATATATATTTTTTTTTTGTAGCAGTGTATTCATTCCTTGTCTTTTGGAGTTTTTCTTATCTGTCCGTTTTATTTTATCTTTGTTTATTTCTTAGCTTTCTTGGCATGCAGGAGTTTAAAAATCTTATGTGATCGTGATTCCTTAATGATTTCTTCTCTTGCTGTTAAACTTAATTATTCTGTTCCCTCTCTTGCAAACTTAGAGTTATTTTTGCTTTTTCTACTTTTTCTGTGATCACTGTTTTCCTTTTAAGGTAGTACATCTTTAAATCACTCAAAATTTATTTTGATGTGTAATATCAGGAAGTGTCTGTGTCTTTCAAAGTTCTTCTAACCCCTTTTAAATCATTTCCTTCATTTTATGTATCTTCCTTCTTGAAAAAAGTAATAGACTCTGTTCTCCTGAATTCTAGAGTAGGGTCATATTCTGTATTACCTCCTGTCAAATAAACTCTGTGTCCCTTTTTGGGCCGGTACCATACTGTTTCCATTTTTGTTGTTTTATTTTTTTAAGAGTTTAGCATTTTTGTTGTTTTCAGACGTATTTCCAGAGCTAAGTGGAATATGCTTCTGTGAACTCACTGGAAAGAATTCATTGGTAAATCAACAAAGCAGATGCCTTTTTGTGCTGTTTAGACCAGGGAATCCTAATTAATCCTCATCTACTCTCACTCAGTGTGCATCATATCCCTGCCCCAACTGTCAGCCTAGAGAGTTGCTTTCATGACCCATGTTCATTGCCACAATTGCCATAACCAAGTTTCACTCCATTTCAGCATGCACACATAATTTTTTTTTTTTTTTTTTTTAAGTAGGCTCCACACCCAACACAGGGCTCGAACTCAGGATCCTGAGATAAGGAGTTGCGTGCTGTATAGATTGAGCCAGCTGGGCACCCCAGTGTACACATAATTTTTTATTAGGAAATGTACACTGTGGTTAAAACCAACTACACAGCTTATTTCAACTTCAGGTTGTCCAAGATTGTTTCACCACCAAAACTTTCCTACCCGGTTCTGTTCTGGAAATACGCATTCAGATGGACTCTGTACAGAAACAGAACAGAAATGGCTGATCAGGTTGTTGTCATATGAAGGTTTACTCATTTTTTTTAAGTGTACAGATTTTAGTGTATTCATGGAATTGTGCAACCATCACCCCCATCAGTTTTAGAATTTTCCTGTTCTTTGTCTCTCACAGATAGAAATCTATTATCAAATACATGATTTTCCATCATCTCCAGAAGAAACCCCTTATCCTTTCACAGTCATTTCCCTTTCCTTCTGGACATTTCTTACTAGAGGAATCATTCAATATGTGCTCTTTGGTGTCTAGACATTCTTTTGTCAGGGTCCTTCCATGCTGCGGCATGCATCGGTATGTCATTTTTTCCAAAAACGATTTGATTTATTTATATAGAGAGAACGCACACGGGCAGGGCTAAGGGCATTGGGAGAGGGAGGAGCAGACTCCCTGCTGAGAAGGGAGCCCCAAGCCGGGTGATCCCAGGACCTGCTCAAATCATGACCCAAGCCAAAAGACTGAGCCACCCAGGCGCCCCCATTGTGTCATTTTTTTTTAATTGCCAAATAATATTCCATTGTATGTTGTTTATTGCTTGCTTATTTATCAGTGAATGGACATTTAGGTTATTTCAACATTTCAATTATTAAGGATAATACGTTTGTGACCATTTGTTTACCAGAGTTTGTGTAGACATAGGTTTTCATTTCTCTGGGGGTAAACAACTAAGAGTGGAATTGCTGGGTCATGTGGTAACTATGTTTAACCTTTTGAGGAACTGCCAGACTGTTTCCCAAAGTGGCCACACATTCTACATTACCACCAGCAGTGTATGATTTCTCCACATCCTAGCCAAGCCTTGTTATTATCTGTCTTTTTGATTATAGGCATCCTAGTGGGTATGAAGCGGTATCTCATTGTGGTTTTGACTTGCATTTCCCCAGTGGTGAATGATGTTGAGCGTCTTTTCATGTGCTTATTGGAAGTTTGTATATCTTCCTTGGAACTGTGTCTATTCAGCTCCCTTGTCCATTTTTTAAAAATTCATGATTTATCTACCACTGAGTCATAAGAGTCCCCTAAATATCCTTATATATAAGGGATACACATCCCTTATCAGATATATGATTTGTAAATATTTTCTCCCATTCTGTGAGTTTTCTTTTTACTTTCTTGATGATGGCCTTTACTGCACAGAATTTTTAAATTCTGATGAAATCTGACAATCCATTTTTTTCTTTGGTTGCTTGTGCTTTTGTTATCATATATATCTTAGATATGAAACCTCATAGTTGTCCTTACTGTGGTATTTTACATGGTCATATACTGAAGGACCTTCTAGGGTTTGTAATAAGAATTTATTCTCTCTGTGGAAGCTTAAACTTATCAGAGGGCCGGGAAGCATTGATCTCTCTATGTTGCTGGTCCTGCTTTCCTGGATTCTTTTATTTCACCTGGGACATCTGACCACAGCAGTCTCCACACATCGTATGGCAGGAGGATGAGAGACCACTAGGCATGCCAGTGGTCAGGACTTCAGTTCCAGCTTAGTAGCTGAAATGGCTGGGTTGAAAATATGGAAAGACAGCAGAGCTACTGCCCAGCCTCCTCCTTTTTTTTTTTTTTTTTTTTTTAAGCTAATGGTTCTGGAAGATACTGGCCTGCCACTTCCTAAAATCCTAGCAAGTGCCCATGAATGCAGATGGTCCTGCTGACCAGCTCTAGGGATCCCATTTCTTATGGCTTTAAGATTCTATTCCATCAGGTCTAAGTGGAGAAGATGAAACAGTCTGTCAAAATAAAGGTAAGAGAGGGGCTGTTTTTGAAATGCA
The DNA here is from genome assembly GCF_022355385.1 of Mustela nigripes. NCBI lineage: Eukaryota > Metazoa > Chordata > Mammalia > Carnivora > Mustelidae > Mustela > Mustela nigripes. The sequence goes on from NC_081564.1 coordinate 21,567,003, forward strand.
AAAGAAACGATATAGGCTAGTGACAGCTGTCAGTAAGACTCCCACCCCCACTGTGCTTTTTAGTGCCTTTGAAAAGATAACAGCTCAAAGGGCCCGTTTTAGAATGTTCAACATCTAGCAAGTGTTTCCAAAATAATTTTTCTCTCCAAGGTCTGCTGATGAGCACCAGACTGAAAATAATTCCTCTCACTAATGGCTGGTCTCTTGCTCTCAGAAGGGGGTGTAGGTGCCTTGGGGGTAGGGGGTGGTCATCGACCAGGATTCTGTGCTCCTAAAAACAGCACCCACAGGCACGCAACCCACGCAACTCAACCTTCTGTCAAGTTCTCCTCAGAAACCACAGCCTGTCTGGAAGGGCTGACTTCAGGCCACGCAGCCTTCGGCAAGTGCCTGCTTCAGACAGTGCCTGGCAGGAGCTGGAGCAGATAGCCAGGCGCACGTGGCAAGGGGAGACGCTTGCGCAGCGACTTCACACTTACTGGAACCGAGACTGTTTTCCCAAGTTCTTTTTCATGATGCCAGAAGCACCAAGAAAGGGGAAAAAAAGGGGCGGGGGGGAGTTATTCTGGGTCATTCATATCATCCGAAATACTCTTTGTTTGAGCACGGCGTGTTTCCTGTCATAGAGTCTACAGTCCTTCTGCTGGTATTACAGTGCTGTTGGCTTTTATAACATGATTGTGATTTTTAAAAAAAAAAAAAAAGTGTAGTTGGCTACCATACAGAATTTTTACTTGGCATGGAAATGGACTCTTCCCTAAAGGTCAAAATAGAATCAGTTTGTTTTGCAAAAGGATTACCTGTGGAATTGCTTTCAACTGTTCACGCTGCCACACACACTCCACCCTGCCCGCCCCCCACACCCCACTGTACACCCGTCTCTTCAGAAGCAGTTCTGTTGTCCAAAGCTGCATCTCTGACCAGGCCCCGCGCTCGTCGTCTGTGCTGAGGTTGGGCTCTCTTCTGTACAAGAGAGAAAATAAGAAAATTGCCTGTTTTAGGCAATGCAGGTGTGTTTCAGAGATTTAGAGTTAAGAAGTCAGGTAAATATTTTGGCAGCCCAACAAAGGTAAGAAAGGGAGAATGCACCTAATGGGCTTCTCAAATTACAGGCCTGTCCAAACACTTGCCTTCCTCCAGAGACACTGGTCAGGGCTGGAGGCCCCCTTGCGGGGTGCTGGCTGCAAGTCCCAGCTGAGAAGCCGGCTCACTTCTGTCTCTGGTCCTGCCTGGCCCTGTGCCAGATGGGACACTTGGGCTTTGATCCAGTCCCACTGAGAGAAAGATATTCATCAGTAAGTGGGAGATATGTTCTCCACAGATTCTAATCCTAACGCTTCCTCTTCCGGGCGGAAAAAATTCCCAGAGAGCTTTTTCCTCCCCTTTTAAAAATCAGAATGATGAAGAAACAGGGCACAGAGTCTCAGAAACCAGCCTCAGTGTGACTTCGTCCACCTCTGATACTGGGAGGCTGACAGCTGTGGCAAGAGGGCCGGGACCCACCGTGGCTCAGGGCCGCTAGTCTTCTGGGCTCGGGATCTAGGCATCCAAGCACGGCCCATGCCTGCCTGTCTAGGTGGCTTCCCCGTTGCCTGGTTTAAGAACAGAGACATCCCAGAAGGAGGGAGCTCTGACCTGCTAGTGGCCTGTCTCCATCAAGCTGTGCTTTGTGTCTCTTCTAACAGAAGGGCAGACATAAAAGCTGCCTCTCTTCTTTGCCCTCCCCCAGTGGCTTCCACCGGATCACCTTGGCAGGGCCTCATCCAAGGAGGCCGAGCAGGGGGGCAGGGAGGAGGGAGGAGGGTGGCGGCTGCACTGGCGGCTCCTTTGATCACCTCCCGCCCGGTTCCAGGCCCTGCCGCCAGCAGGCCAGCCAAAGGCCTGGCTCTACTGATCTGATGAGGTGCTGAATAGGACCCGAGGGGCAATGACGGGAGCGAGAAGAAAGCCTCGAATGAAAAGGAAACCCCGTGAACCTGCTCGGCTTCATTGGCCAGATTTTCCTACCAGGGAGCCGCTCAGTTCCTGCCAGTCCCTCGCCCCGGCCCCTCCTGTCTCTGCTTTTCAGACCCTGTGTGTGTTTTGTGTTTGAATCACGGCTGCTCTCCCTGGTTCTCAGGCTGGGAACCCACTGTGCCTGTTTCCATGGTCACTGGGAAGCTCTTAGCGCCATGTGCTTCAAAGGGGAACCTTTCCCCTCCCAGCGCTTGCTGCTGCCTGCCCCAGGCGGCCACACAATGAGCGGCTCCTCCGAGCCAGGCCTCTGACCCTTGCATGCCAGGAGGAAAACCTTGCCTTTGCCGACTGAGGCCGTGTTACCTCCCAGAAGTCCCCCTCAGCAGACCGTGTGCTTGTGCACGCACTATGGCCCATGGGTCTCACGTGCGCCCTCATAGGTTTAGATGGGATATGGAGATTACAGGTCAGAGTTTGGGAGTCTTTCTGAAATTAAAGAAGAGAGCAGAGCCTAAGCCCCTGTGAGGAGAAGAGGTGGCCTCCTTTGGGATGGTAGAGGGGAAAGAAGAAGAAGATTTGAACTGGGACAGGTAGTGGACCCTGGACACCATGTGGAACTATCTCAGCTGGCTCTGGGGTCTTCGGGGTCTGTGCTCACTCCTCCTGGGCCATAGATGCCCGCCAGGTTTGAACTTGGTTTTTGCTCATTTATTGAACAGTGCAGAGGAATGAAGCCTCTCACATCTGAGTGGAGAGAATCGGTGGTTTCATGGTCTTGGGGGGCTGTTACATGTTGATGCTGGAATTAAAAGGTCAGTGTCCCATGAAGACCTGGTGTTTTAGATCCAAGCCAGGTCCCCTCACTTGGAGCTCAGGATGTTCACTTCTGCCTTGGGCTTATCGAGCTACAGAGAGCATTGTGGGAAATCGGAGGTTTCTTGAGCTGTCAGTTTCCTACCAGTCTTTACCTTTTGTTAATATTTTGGTCATATCTCCTCTTTTTCTTGTACTCCTTTTGCCCTTCTACAAAAACTCTTTTTCTTTCCTTTTTACAAAACTATCTGAAATTGTACCTCTCTAACTTGTATGCTCAGACAATGCAGGAGGGCCTGTGAGGATGACACAGTTTTTCTATATTAAAAAAATGTCCTCACCTCCATGTCCCGTTTGGTGGGCAGAGTCCATGCTCCAAATCGTATTCTTACTCCTGGGAGTTAAAGATCCAAGACCGTTCAGAGCCTGGACATGGAATCTGGAGTTTGCTGATCATGCGTGGTCTCTGTGGAGATGATGACTCCCCCCACTCCATGCTCTGAGCTGACTCCTTCCAGATTCTTTCCCTGACTTGACATGCAGAAGTTAACAGTGGCATGATTAACTTTAGCTCTTTGAGGTGTCAGGCATGTGTCTTGAAGAAACTAGGAAAGAGGGGGACGCCTGGGTGGCTCAGTTGGTTGGATGACTGCCTTCGGCTTGGGTCATGATCCCGGAGTCCTGGGATCGAGTCCCACATCGGGCTCCTAGCTCCATGCAGAGTCTGCTTCTCCCTCTGACCTTCTCCTTGCTTATGCTCTCTCTCTCAAATAAATAAATAAAATCTTTAAAAAAAAAAAAAAAAGAAACTAGGAAAGAGGGATTAGGGTTCAGATTCACTTGAACCTTCTGGGTTTTATATATTTACTTTTTCCCCACTGTCAGGCCTGTCTAACTTGGATCTGGCTCTTCAAGGCTTAAAGAATGAGTACCTTTTTCTTTCTTTCTTTTTTTTTAAAGGATTTTATTTATTTATTTGACAGACGGAGATCACAAGTAGGCAGAGAGGCAGGCAGAGAGAGAGAGGAGGAAGCAGGCTCCCTGCTTGAGCAGAGAGCCTGATGGGGGGCTCGATCCCAGGACTCTGAGATCATGACCTGAGCCGAAGGCAGAGGCTTTAACCCACTGAGCCACCCAGGTGCCCCCAATGACTATTCTTATTGGCAGCTTTACTAGAAGGATTAAGAAGTTGGATGTCTCTCACCACTCGCTACTGATTCTCCAGTCGAATTCTGTGGCAGTGATAATCTAGGTGGCCAGTTGATCTGTTCTGTTAGCCAAGAAGGTTTATTCAGCTGTGGGGCCAGGGTTTGTAGTTTAAGGTATGCATGTGTAGAGGATATTGAATTTTCACTACCCAAACCCTTCTTTGCCCTGGTTGCCCTGGTCCCTTGAGGTTCAGCACACAGCTCTGGAGTGTCCAGTGGGGCTCCAACCACCCTTTTAGGCATGGCAAGGTCATCGTGGGGAGAGAACTGGGAGGGACTTCTTCAGGTCTGGGCTTAGTCTGGAATTTTCTGTGGCCCAGTAACATGTTTGCAAGGAAGGCTTCACCGAAGAGATGAAACTCAACTTTTAAGAATGGGTGGGCTTGGGGTGCTTGGGTGGCTCAGTGGGTTAAGCCGCTGCCTTCGGCTCAGGTCATGATCTCAGGGTCCTGGGATCGAGTCCCGCATCGGGCTCTCTGCTAAGCGGGGAGCCTGCTTCCCTCTCTCTCTCTCTGCCTGCCTCTCCGACTACTTGTGATTTCTCTCTGTCAAATAAAAAAATCTTAAAAAAAAAAAAAAGAATGGGTGGGCTTGGGGTAAGGAAGGGATGGAGGGGGAAATCAGAGGAGCAGGGCCAGCGGGAGCAGAAATAATGCATGATGTATCCCAGGGCCAGTCAGAGAGAGTGACTCAACAGGGCCTCCTGTTTTTATCAGAAGATCCCCTTGGCAGAGAAGGCATTTCCAGGGAATCTTTCAAGAGGTGTGCAGAATAGGAGCACGCCGTGGAGGGGAGGGGAGCGTGTTCCCAGCAGAGGGAACAGGACGTGCTTAAGTCTAGAAATAGATTGCCAGTTTGGGCACTTCTGTGATGTTGCCGTAGATTGATGTTCTATGGCAATTTAAGTAAAAGAGAGGGATACAACTTAGCGTATTAGAGACCTTAAAATGTAAAATCCAAGAGAATTTTTACAGGAATGAGCTCAAGTGGTACTTGGTGGAACTTGCCCAGTCAACATAAAACATAAACAGGACTCCAATTTTCCTTCTCTGTGCGCGAATTCTTTTCATCCTGAACCCACTCCCTCCCCCCAAATTGCCATTCAGTGTAAGTAACTAAAAGTGACCATTTTAACCATTTTTTAAAAGATTTTATTTCTTTATTTGACAGAGCGAGAGAGATCACAGGTAGGCAAAGAGGCAGGCAGAGAGAGAGAGGGGGAAGCAGGCTCCCTGCTGAGCAGAGAGCCCGATGTGGGGCTCAATCCTAGGACCCTGAGATCATGACCTGAGTCGAAGGCAGAGGCTTTAACCCACTGAGCCACCCAGGTGCCCCCATTTTGACCGTTTTTAAGTGTACATTTATTTCTATGGCCTTAAGTACGTTCACACTGTTGTGCAACTATCCCCACCGTCCATCTCCTGGATCTTTCATCTTCTCCAGCTGAAACTGTCTCATTAAACACTATATCCCCATTTCCCCCTCCCCAGCCCCTGGCACCCACCATTCTCCTTTCTGTCTCTATGAATTTGACTACTCTAGGTATGTCATATAGATTAGAATCATTTAAAATTTGTCCTTTTGAGGGCACCTGGGTGGCTCAGTGGGTTAAAGCCTCTGCCTTCAGCTCAGGTCATGATCCCAGGGTCCTGGGATTGAGCCCCACGTTGGGCTCTCTGCTCCGTGGGGAGCCTGCTTCCTCCTCTCTCTCTCTCTGCCTGCCTCTCTGCCTACTTGTGATTTCTCTCTCTGTGTCAAATAAAGTCTTTAAAAAAATTTTTTTTAATTTTTTTTAATTTGTCCTTTTGTAAGCTTTCCATTTAGCATAGTATCTTCAAGATCCATCCCTGTTATACCATGTATCAAAATTTCCTTTTTGTGGTTGAATAATAATCCATTGTATGTTTATACCGCATTTGTTTATGCGTTCATTTGTTGATGGACATGTAGGTTGTTTCCACCTTTTGGCTGTTGTGATGGTGGACACAGGTATACAGATGTTTCTTTAAGACTCTACTTAACCCACTGGGTGGCTCAGTGGGTTAAAGTCTCTGCCTTCAGCTCAGGTCATGATCCCAGGATCCTGGGATCGAGCCCTGCATCAGGCTCTCTGCTCCTCAGGGAGCCTGCTTCCTCCCCTCTCTTTCTGTGCCTACCTCTCTGCCTACTTGTGATTTCTATCTCTCTGTCAAATAAGTAAAATCTTTAAAAAAAAAAAAAAGAAGAAGAAGAAGACTCTACTTGCCTGGGCGCCTGGGTGGCTCAGTAGGTTAAGTCTCTGCCTTTGGCTCAGGTCATGATCTCAGGGTCCTGGGATCGAGCCCCACATTGGGCTCTCTGCTCAGCAGGGAGCCTGCTTCCCGCCCCCACCCCTGTCTCTCTGCCGGCCTCTCTGCCTACTTGTGATCTCTGCCTGTCAAATAAATTAATAAAATATTAAAAAAAAAAAAAGACTCTACTTTCCTCTCTCTCTCTTTTAAAGATTATTTTAGAGAGAGGGCATGAGTTGGGGGAGGGGGAGAGAGAGAGTCCTCAGGCAGACTCCCTGCTGAGTGTGAGGCCATCACGGAGGCTCCTTCCCATGACCCATGAGATCACGACCTGAGCCGAAACCAAGAGTCATCCAGGCACCCCAAGGATTTCAATTCCTTTGGGTATGTATACCCAGAAATGGAATTGCTGGATCATACGGTATTCCATGCTTAATTCTTTGAGGAATTACCATAACATTTTCCACAATAGTTGTACCATTTCACATTCTCACTGGCAATATACAAGGATTTCAGTTTCTCCATATCCTGTTTGCACTTCTTGGTGTCTGATAGGGTTGTTTTTTGGTTTGGGTTTTGTTTTTAATAATAGCCATCTTAAGAGGGGTATGAGGTGGTTTGTCATTGCAGTCTGATTTGCATATTCTTAATGACTAATGATGCTGAACATCTTTTCATTGTGCTTGTTGGCTGTTTGTGTGTCTTCCTCAGAGGCCTGTTCAAGCCCTTTCTTCAGTTTTTAATCAAGCTGGGTTTGTTGTTGAGTTGTAGGGGTTCTTTCTATATTCTAGCTGTTAACCCCTTCTCTGGTATACATGATTTGCAGATATTTTCTCCTATTCTTTGTGTCCCTTTTTACTCTGTTGATAGTATCCTTTGATTAAAAGAAAAGTTTTTAATCTTGATCAAATCCACTTTTTTCTTTTTCTTTTTCTTTCCTTTTGTTGCCTTTGTCTTTGGCGTTTGATCTCTTTGTTTGTTTTTTTGAACACGTAGAAGGTTATACAAACATGTCTCACTACTCACCCTTGGTCCGTGATGTACTCTTGTCCTGAGAATTCCAGAAAGGGAGAGAAATCTTGCTTCTTGGGCCAGACCCTCGATATGTTAGAAGATGTGCTATTGTAGATACAGAGAATGATAGGAACTACCCAGAAGGTGCCCTAGGCTGTCCACAGGGGTCCGGCAAGCTGACTACACTATTCTGTGGTGAACCTCTTGCAAATGGGGATCTCCTGTCCGCCTCCATGGCCAGCTGCCACCAGCCCCACGGTGTGAATGGCAAGGAAGTGGGGGCTGACGGCTGGCTGGACTCCAGGATGCAGCCTTTGCTGGCGGAGAACCAAGGCAGAGGGGGAAAAACACTCTTGTGTATGAGAGAAATAATGCTAGCTCCAAAACCTATAATTCCCAAGTTTAAAAAAAAAAAAAAAA